>NW_015649578.1:362200-392986 GCF_001515625.1 Sinocyclocheilus rhinocerous | reverse complement strand
TATATATATATATATATATATATATATTGTTTTATTTCCACTGAACATAAACAATCCATTCAGCAACAATTTAGTCCGTTCAATTAGACGCTATTTACACCGAAAGTGTTCTTGTCGTCTATCTGCAATATTTTATTTATTTAATTGCTGGTTCATGTATTCAAGCAAGTAGTTTCTGTTTTTCACTAATCATTTTTGGTATTAAAGGCACAATATGTAATATTTTTTTATTAAAATATCCAAAAACCACTAGAATAGTGTTATATATTTTGCTGGCTTGTGTACTTACATTATCCCAAATGTTTCAAAGAATGTTTAAATCCAGAGAAATAAGCAATTTTAACTCGTGACACGGTTAATTAAATTAAACAGAAAACTTTTTTTTAAATTTGGGGAAAACAACAACAACAATTTAAAGCAGTATTACACTTATTGTTTTTATGCTTAAACCCTTTTTCGTCTTTGACCCATGTATGTATGTATTTATTTATTTATTTGATAAAAATCAAATATCAAACTACAATGTCAAACTATTCACGTATTGTCACTGATTATAAGAATTTAAAAAATCTCAAACTGCCATTGATGAGTCAGGTTTATTGTCATCATTACAATCAAGTGTAAGCACAAAAATATATAGCCTCTGAAACCAAGAGAACAATGACAGACCAAGACTTCAAACGGTATACAATGAAAAAATTAATAAATGGAAAAAATACTGTAATATATATATATATATATACATGAAAATGATAGGAATTGTAAATAAAGTTTCAAACTGAACTAGGTCAGACCAAAAGGGTCAAAAGTTGCCTAAATATTTGTTTGAAAAGCCAGGTGTACTTCCTCCTCAAGCACGTGCGCTACACCTCTGAGTGCGCTTGACTCTGGCCTGCCCTCTGCAGAGCGTCCGAGCGGACCAAACAGAAGCGGGCAGGGAGCGGACTCCGTGTGTCTTTGTGTGGGGGAGTTAATGATTATCTCCCGGGTGGACGAGGACTGTGGCACGCTGCCAGTACAGTACAGGAACGTCCCCCCTCCCTTTGTAGACGCTTCTAATCTGGTGAAAGCCTCTCCCCTGAGACCATCCAATGATAATGTCATAGACACAGAGGGTATAATAGAGCAATTTGTTTACCTTCCAAAGCCTTGATCTCTCTCAAGCCTGCCTTTCTCTATCTCTCTTGCTCTTTCACGCGGAGCTCTGTACTGCTGGAGTGGGATGAGAACATATTGATCGGTGCTCGGGTTTCAATAGAGCACCGCAAATTAAACTCAATGGAAAACAAATTTGTTTCAGGATTGTCACTCTGTTGTTGACCTAAGACGTCCGAACTGAGATCCACTTAAGGGAATATTTCACCCCAAAATGAGAATTCTTTTAGGACTTACTCAGCCTCACGTTGTTTCAAACATGTAGGAATTCATGTGTGATTTAGAATATTATTTCCTTTAAAAAACAGTCCCTACTGCCCTGTCGTCCTATATAGATAAAAAGCCAATTAAATAAATAATATTCATAATAATTAATTATATGACATGATATTTTCTTTTTCCTGAATATGGTAGTTAATGTTATTGTGTTAGACTATAACTTACTGACTTTGCTCGCACAGGGTAAAACAACCCCCCACCCTCCCCACCAAAAAAAAAGGATAATTTTTGTAATTTTTTAGACAATTAAAAAATGACTGGCCTAAAAAATTGCTATATTATGACCAAATCCTGGATTCAATCTTTTGTGTTTTCTTTCAATTAATACAGGTTTTTATTTATTTTTGGATCTCATTGATCATAGGCCTCATTATGCACATCTGAGCTTATGTTTTTGAGTGAACGGTTGCCAAAATTATATACAAATAATGCTTAATTTTCACTCACAAAAGGATGTGCACAAGCTCAGCTCAATGGGGCCTATGATCAACCAGTTCTACGACCGGAAGCAGCGGAAGCGCTCGACTGTGTCATAATAAAAGCTCCGCTGCTTTTGAGCCATGTGTCGCGCTCGTTCAGTGGCCTCGTTTTGCTTCGGCGGCTTTCAGCCTCACCCTGCTTCATTCTACTATGTTAATAAATCATTAGCTCATCCATGAACATGATTTCTGCCCGAGTCCCGTCGGATTGCATCGGCTGTGAAGACCACAACTCCCATGATTCCACACTCAGTCACTGCGTCATCAAACTACGACTTTGTCTATTTGTTTATTTTGAATACGCGCCCTCTAGCGGCGAAAATTACATATTGTGCCTTTAATCACGATACAAAACTTTATTAAATATATTTGACTGTTACAGGTTATTATATGCAGTTCGTGGACTGCAGCATTTTTCTCTTGTTGTCGCCATGTACAGAACAGGTGCGACTTAAGTCACGTGATCCATAACAAACCGAAACAGATCCGACGTGTCAACTAGCGGTCCTGCGCTAACTGACTAGTCTGCGCAACCCCTACCTTCACAAGTCTCCAAACCGAACAGCGGCGGACTTGATACAAACTCGCACCAACTCTCTTCAATCCCGTCAACACCGTCGCCCCCACCAGTGCTCATTCCTGCTCTCATCTGCTTTTCAACAAGAGCAGTTTGTCAGGGTCAGAAAGCAATTCAAAACCTCTATTAATGAGTGAGAGAGAGAAAAGTGTGGTACGTGGAGGAGGAGGAGGAGGAAGAGAGGGTGGGGTGCCTGCCATCAAAGCCGACAAGAAAAGAAGGCCAGGTGGTTGTGGGAATCTCGGCTCTTTTAGCAGAGATGGAATCTTCAGCGTAATTAACAGGCTGGAATCGGGGCCTTCTGAAGCCAGGAGGACAACCCTTCAGAGGGGACATTTTGCACTTTTACAAGAGCCGCTGAGGGACGGGGAGAAAGGAGAGGAAAAGGGAAACTATGGCATCTTTTATTGCCGAGACAAAGCGCCGCATCCTTTCAAAGGCCTGTGCTGGAGCTTCCAGAGCAGAAGAAGAGCGAGTGAAATAAAGAAGAAGAAAAACACAAGAGAGAGAAGGGGGTAGGAGCTGAAGAAGTGGACAGCAGTCGGAAAAGGGGCACCGGTGCCAACATGCGGTTCACAGAGAGAAAAGGGCCGGGGGAAGTAGCCGAGAGGGTGAGGGGGCGAGGAGGGCCTGACATGCGGCCAACTTGTGGACCCTCCCAGAATTCAACAGCTCCTCTCATTAACATTATTGCACAGAACCAGCAACAGGCCTATATAGTTATTGTTACAGTTATCTGGGTTGCACTTTATTTTACGGTATGTGTACTTACAGTGTACTTACCCAAGAAAGTACCAGGTATAGGTAACTACATGGGTTAAGGTTAGGTTTAGGGGTAAGTTCAGGATAAGTACCTAGTTCTTACCCAGTTATTGTAGTTGCTATAATAAGTACATAGTTGGTATATGCGGAGCAAGACTGTAAAATACAATACATATCAATGGTGTGAACAGGCCTTAACAGTATATTATGTCAAGTGTGTAAGTCCTATATGCTAACAGACATTTCTGAGGATAAGAAAACAATTGCCAAAGTTGTTCCAAATGTTAAGCCTGTTTTCTTGTAGCTCAGTTTCGGGGAGTACAAGTAGCAATGCTACTAATAACTCAGAATGGCATTTCCAGTTAAAAGCTACTTGTTTACAATAAGTATCGGTGTAGCTTGATAAAATCACACTGCATTGCATACACAAATATGCAATGTCCTTCTTTTATATTAAGCATTTAGAATGCCTGATTCATTTCAGATGGTTCATTTCAATATACCAGTTCCAAAAAAAAAGGTCTTCTTTTATGTTTAAATAGCCTATACAAAATAATATTACCATATTAAGTTAAATGCTGCTGCTGCTGCTGCTGCTGCTGTGTATAAATGATGGTGTTTTCTTGTTTTATTGGTGGTTTTTAATGTAGACCGTAGTTGAATTGCTATTTAAGGCTTCAAAAGTAAACAACTTTAAATTATGAGTAGCTTCATAAAATACAGTTCCTCAACTCACAGTTCAAATTGTTTCAGAAGAAAGCGTAACTTTTAAACATTTGATGTACAATCAGCTGAAGCCACGCTTGCCTCTGACTGACAAAAAGCCATATTCAGGTTTCCATTTCATTTGTTGGGACGCTTCAGACTCCAGTGTCAGATGGCTGACAGAGGCGGTGAAATATCCAGGGGTCAGATGCACGGCTGATAGCCTGACTGCCAGAGATGGGGCGTCTGCCCAGCACAAAATGCCATTTGTTGTCCATCACTCAGACACTGCGAGTTTAGCGCCGGCGCTGCGCTGAAAGGCACATTCACACAAGCTCACACACTGGATGTTTTTGCAATTCAATATTTTCACACACAGCCTCATCATTACGCTGGAACCGGAGCCTCGCCGGAGAGAGCCAGCGCTTTCACGGACAGGCAAATAGCAGTTCTAGATTGAAGTTAATAGCCCATCTTGAAATGTTTTGCTGACTCCCTAAAAACCCCTTCTCAGCATTTCACTAACAATCTGATGACGGCTTTAGTTTTTTTTCTATTGACCGAAGAGAAAACACCCATATGCCACACGCATTAGATCTAGAAGCCTACCGAAAGGTGAGTTCTTCAGAAATATTGTCCTGCATAAAGGTTTTAAAAAAAAAATATATATATATATATATATATAGGATAATTTAATGAACGATTATTTATTTTAGGATAATTTATTGAATGAAGATTAATGAGCATGAAATTTACATGAAGTGCAAGAAAGTGGTCAAGGTTAGTGTGTGTTTGTTTATGTGCGTGTGTGTGTGTGTGTGTGTGTGTGTGTGTGTGTGCCAGTAATGATTTGTTTAGGATGTCGGCCTTAAAGTGGTTGAAGAAAACGGTGGCAGCTTGAGGTTTTATATATTTTTCCAGTAAGCCGCACTGTAGTTAATGAAATTTAACACACCAATAGTGCCGCCTCTCCCTCGAGAGCGAGAGCTTCATAATCAGCGTGCCAACACTCTCATTTTTTATGAAAACAAATTGCAGCCAGGGAGATGGACTAATTGTGTTGCGACACAGAGCAAAGAGAAACAACCATTCAGGTAATTAAGCCAATTTTCAGGGACAAAAATAGTTGAAGGGGCAGTAAGCAAGAGCATTCATCTGGTACACGCCACCCCTCGCACATGCGTACAAAGAAAGTTAAGCATTAAGCAAATATAGGCTGAGAAAGTCACTGGATAATGATGGTTCAATTACAGTGAATCCCAGCATACCGCACCGTCCAATTATGAGAAATAATGATGGGCTGTGGAAACATGAAAGACGTTTTTATCAAAGCAAATCTAAGCACTCTATCTCTAAGGTATAAAACGACTCTACAACTGCCATTACAGCACGTCATACCATCATAATGAGACAGAGCTGCCCATCTTCCCCCGTAATGACAAAAGATGGAGGACAGAAGATGAGTTCAAAAGATAAATGTGGAGGCCGGGCCCTTTGAACGGTAATGCTCGGCTCGAGTGGCCCACTGGGGAATGACATCCACTCTCTTATCGCCAAAGGATGCAACATCAAGGTCTGGCCAAACAGCCCTCGGTAGCCGTGCTGATGCATGGGAACTTCAGCGGGGAATTACGTTTGGGTATGTCCTCATTCAAAGGGTGAGCAACTGCCACTCTAAACATCCCGAAAACTGCCAAAAGCACCAGCCTAGCCTGCTTGGTATAAGAAATGTGTTCACTTCCAGGGGAGAATTATGTTGCTGCATGCTACAAGGAGAAAAAAAAAAAGAGGAATTTCCCTCCATTTCAGTGCACATAAATAGACCCCAAAAATGATAACCCCTTGTTGTTTTTATATAACAAGCAAACACAGTCGTGAGGAATTCTTCGACTTCGAGCTCAGCTTTTCCTGAATGTGGACCGTCCATTACGATATTAATTTGGCTCGCCGTTGAAACGCAGCACAGCTGGGTGCCTCGAAATGCTGGATGGAATCTTTCCTGGTGCTTCTTTATGGGCAGGAGTTACGACAAGACGTGTTACGGCCTAAAATTAGCAACCCTGAACACATGATGCAGGGTTAATTATTTCCCACACTTCTTCCCGGTGGGTATACAAAGCTACTTTTTCCTTGTACAGTATCGACCAGCTTTCGGAGGTCATAATGTAAAAGAAGTTTCCTTGTGTATGTTTTTTTTAGCCAGAAAAGCTGCAGAGCTGAGACCAGCGCTTATATGAGAGAGTACTGTATGTTGTGCAGTGGATGCTGATCCCAGATTACTTCAGAAAAGGTTATTCTGAGAATGTCTTGATTGTATGTGTTCATGTTGTCAAACTGCACATGCAAAAACTGTTTTTTTTTTGCTTTTTTTCAGATGTCAGTTCCCCAAGGCTGTTCCTGTCACTTCTTAAAACCTTTTACTAAATGTTTTTGAGTATTTTATGATTGTCAAAGTCTGATTTGCCATTGAAAAAAACAAACAAAAAAAAAACTGTCCTTTAATCTAAACTGTCCATTACATATGTGACCCTGGACCACAAAACCAGTCATAAGGGTCAAATTTTTGAAATTGAGATTTATACATCATCTGAAAGCTGAATAAATAAGCTTTCCATTGATGCTTGGTGTGTTAGGATAGGACAATATTTGGCCGAGATACAACTATTTGAAAATCTGGAATCTGAGGGTGCAAAAAAATCTAAATATTGAGAAAATCGCCGAGAAAGTTCTTAGCAATGCATATTACTAATTAAAAATTAAGTTTTGATATTTTTACGTTAAGACATTTACAAAATATCTTCATGGAACATGATCTTTACTTAATATCCTAATGATTTTTGGCATAAAAGAAAAATCGATAATTTTGACCTATGTAATATTTTTTTGGCTATTGCTACAAATATACCCCAGCGACTTAAGACTGGTTTTGTGATCCAGGATCACATATATAACAGAAATTGTATTGTTATTTAAAACGAATAACCTTCAATATGACATTGTTTGACAAAACACTGTGTCAAGAAACAACCCAACAAAATGTATATAACCCAGCTATCTGGGTCAAAATAACTCATGTTTATTCAGCACTGGGTTGCCAAATAACCCAGCATTTTTAGAGTGTACATTTACTGTATTAAAATCGAGACTTAAATAAATAAATAAATTTGTAGATTTTTTTATTTGGTTTTACATGCTTTTAGATGCATTTCATAATTATTATAATTTAAAAAATTATATAAAATATAATAATTGCAAACAGGCTAAATCGTATATCTCAATACAAAAGTAAGTGCAAATACTTTCACCAATTTAATTATTCAAAATAAACGATTACTTTAGAGTTCAGTGGCAGCTATAAGACAACACTCTAAGCAAGAAAGAATAATGAGCTACAATTCAATCAAACACCTTAAAAAAAACAGCAGTGCGTCCGCTTCTACAGCCAAGGAGTTGCAGACAGCCTGGGCTGTAACATGATAAGCACGTCTCTCTCGCAGACATGGCTTTAACAGCTCTGTAATGGCTGTCTTTCCCCTACTGCACGCTGCACCCTGCTCTGCTCCACAGCATGGGGGCCTCTTCTTATATATCCGCTGTTTCTTAAAAAACTTTGAGAAACAAATAAAATGCATTATGCTGGTAGGAAAAACAGTAAGACACTAAAGTCATCTTTAAGGTATGCACATGACTGCCAAAGCATAGTCAAAAAAAAGTTCCTACAATTGGGTGAACGAAAAAGGAAAAAGAAAAAAAAAAAGGGTGTGCAGTTCTAATGCGGCAGAGAACAGCTGAAACAGTGTTTAGACACACAAGGCCCTCCCATGCGCGAGTCACTATGATGTCATAAAGAGGTGCCACAAGCGAACAATAACAGTGCAGTACAGTGCAAAGAATAGTAGAATGAATGGCGTGTGACAAATGTGAGCAAGGTTGAGTTCGAGCTGCCTCACCTTTGGGAAGCACAGGGCGATTGGGCTCAGGTGGGCAGATGGGAAACTGTGCCAGCTCTGCCTGCGCTCCATAAGCCACCCATCAACCTTTCCTCTCGCTCAAGATTGGGGTTAACTAAGCAGGCCGTCTGGTCAAAGGCTGTCCTACAGGCTCCCGTTGAGGACGGAAATGTGTGCATGCATTCTGTGCACATGCCAAGATTGCAACAATATCAAATACAAATTCAAACTGGTTTCAAAATGGTTAATGTCAGTCCGTCAGCGTTGAAATAAAGAAATGCTCACCTGTGTGTGTGTGTGTGTGTGTGTGTGTGTGTGTGTGTGTGTGTCATGCACTGCACACACAGCCATTAAATGATTTTCTCACCGTTCTTCCAGTCTAACCAGCACTTTTAACAAGAACTTCTTATCAAAGACAAACGTACATCTCATAGATAATGTGTGAGGAGTTATACGTCTCTAATGGCTCACGCACCATTAGTCTGTTCACCAGCTCTCATGTGTGAAAGCATATTGTGCACATACACATTCAACTAGCTTGCAGCTAAATGTCAGCCATTTTGCCTGTAAAAGCCCAGTTTTGAGTGCTGACAGGCTGTGTCTTCTAGCAAGACATCACACACAGCTTCCATTGTTGCTTTACACAGCGTTATAGCTTGATTTTATTACTTGTGTCAAAACAACATAAGCTGCGCAACAACTTTTTGATTCGTTATCCATTGCTATTTTATTTCTATGCGCAACTATTTGTCGCTCTTCAAAGACAGCATCATAATGTAAACAGGGAAAGTTAAAGCCCACGTTTAAGTGAAAGAGGGGGAAAAAAAGAATTTGACAAAACCTTGCCCTCCAGTGAAGTAAAGAACCTGTGTGAATACATAAATGTGTATCCTTAAAAAAAAAATGCATATTTTTAAAAGACATCTCTGTGGCAGTTTATATCTGTCACTTCACTGTATATTCGAAATTATTAATTATGAGTGTTCGGACGCATTTTTTTTTCAGTGACGTCATTTACTGTATGCATGTATATGTTGTCACGCAGCGCATATACTGCGTAAACCAGAAAAAAAAATGTCCTTCGACGCGTTTTTTTTATTTTTTATTTTTTTTTTGTGACAGAGCCAGGACTCATTTCAGTTTGTCATTGATTAGACACGCCACCCCAACTTGATTCAAAATAATTAATTGTTTCCAGTAATATTATACATGCATAACACAAATTGCACGCTCTTTTTTTTCTATAGAATTGTGCTTTCAGATTTAAAATATGACTATGATATTAAAATTGCAAAACGGTTAGAGAGAGAGAGAGAGAGAGGAGGGAGGCTGTATTAGGCGAACGCATGCTTACCTGGCGCCTGAACAAACGATTTCTCTCTGAAACTCAACTTAAACTATCGCATGATAATATATCAAAGACAGAGCTTGCACTAAGTGACTCGGTGGTTATATAAATAAGCCACAGAATATTAATTCTCAACCAGAAAGCATTAAACGCTCGTCGAAAAATGAACGAAAGGCCTAAGATTATGAATCAAGCTCTTGTAACTACCTGCGTTTATGGCCACTTGATTCGTTCACTAACAGCAGATGATCCAGCCGCCAGATGCTGGTTTGTGCTTTACTTGCAATATTTGATAATATTGTTTAATTGAACACAATTATGGTTATGATATTTGACTGCATTGAGGTATGAAAAATAATTAAAAGCAGTGACCGACGGTGTCTCATAAAAAAAGTTATCATATTTAAGACGCTTCTCGGCCATACCTGCCATTTCTTTGGGAATTACGATACGGCAAACTGTTGAGTTGAGAGAAAAATACAAATAAAAATAATTTGCAATGTGCTGGTGTTGCATAATTTGCGTTTTTAAAACAGTTTCGACATATTTTAAGAATAATATAAAAAACATATACCATGTATAATTTTAAAGAATCATTTTAATTATGCTTTTTTTTCTATATAATAATAATAGTACACAAATTGTCACATCCTCTGCATCCTCTGTCCATCATTTAAATTCAAATGAATGCAGATAAATATAAAAGAGTATTATATCTCCATGCATTCTCGAGAAACTGAATTTATACGAACACGGGAAGCCGTAGCTTCTAATAAACATCTTAACTCAATGATATCGCAGACAGATTGAATGCAGTCATAAAGTAAATCAGTCGAATGTGAATCTGGAAGAGCAGAACACTGACTGATCAAAGCAACGAGATGAACCACGGTATACACGAAATAAGGAAAAGTATAGACTACGCTATCAGTCGTTTTTAATGAGCGCTTGTGTTTTAAAGATTGTGATCAGGCCTTTCACACTCCTTTAGCACAAAAACGAAACTCTGATCTCTCAGGGGAGTACACGATGAATGCATTTAAATGTAAATAAAAGAACGTCTGATATAGATGGTTTGTATGTTCAAGAGAGCTGTCGTGTCATTATACTGACCTCCAACACAAACCCGAATTAATCTTGAACCACCGACAACAAAACACGAAAAAAAAAAAAAAAAACGACAAGTCATCGCAAAACACGTCTCGTGCGTTCCAGACGTTTTGAGAGAAAATACCGAGGCCTACATTTCTGTCCCAAAACAAACTAAGTAGGCTGTACGTTCTCCCGGCAATCTGAATCAACAGGTCACGGGCCCACGCGTGCTTTCCTACATATATTCAAACACTAAAATGTCTTAATATTTGAATACATGTCGCATCTTATATATGGCCATTGAAACCTATAGATTGAGCATTATCAAAACTGTGCACGGTTGCATCTGTTTCACATGCCACTTGTTCAGTTAAAAAGAAATTAATTTTGATAAATCGTTTTTTTGTCTGGAAGGAGATATTAAAACATTGTATCGATTGTATACATTGTATTGTATGTTGTGCACGATATTTACTTCGTTGTAATTGTCCGTGAATACTGAAATGATCATGCAGCGATTTAATACATAACCATAAAAAAGAAGCCTTTTTTCTAATGAATCGCACGAGCGATGACTGTGCCCACACTGCAGTGAATATTCGCATGCAAAAATTTCACGGGCACTTAATATAAGAAAATAGTTTGAGTGCAAAATCCTACCTATCACAAACAAGTCATACAAATGAAAGCCTAACGAACAATAAGCAAAGACATCATGCAGAGTCCAGAGGAGATTTACACACTTTCCCTCGCCTTTGAAAGAGTAAAGAAAATAGCTGACTCTATTTTCCTCAACATGACATGTATGCATTATTGATTTGCCATTCGCAGATGAAGCCGCATACCGAGCCGCAACAGACCCCAGAGGACAAATGCAAGCTCCTAATTTAAGATTATCGGAAGAATTGTCCGTTTTGTTGGATATTCCGTCTTCTATGGCATCCAGCGGACAGGCAGGAAGCTCTGGAGATCTCCACACTCCCTCTCTGTGCGTCCTGGGGTCCATGAGCAGTGCTAGAGCGCCCACTATTTCAACAAGAAGGAATATGATTTCACAAGACCTGCAACCACTCAATAAAAAAAAGTTACTATCCCTTTCGACAACTCTTCGCTAACTTTCGTGTAACAATTCTCTACGGTTTCTCGACTTCGCTAAAACGAGAGAGTGAAACAACGCGGCGTGGAAACGCGCTCCTGACCATTTGAGCCAAAGCACCATCAACACATACAAGAAACTTCTGAACAAGCACACCGCGGCAGCATCTGGTCTAAAGGGTGGACGCCGCGGATCACGGAGACTTTTTGAGCGATTTCAGTGCAACTGAGAGCTGAAAAACAAACGCACCGGACAAAGACGCGCTCGCAGTAGGAACTGATCAATGAAAATGACACTTTGGTGATGTGCGCGAGGGTTCAAAGTACCGCGCGGCCGCTCGGGAGCGAAAGAAGCGCAATAAGGACCTACTTTTGGCCAGTTTTCTCGCCCTCGCCTTGGATCTCATCTCGTCGGCTTGTAGATTCCTCGCGTCCTCCTTGAGCTCAGAAGCAGCAGCAGCGCTATCTTCATCTCACGAGCATTGTCAGTTTGGACACCTTCGCACATGCGCACAGGCCATTCAATCTGACACCCTCGTCAGGGCCAAAAAACTTTCCAATGTATTCATCATCATCACTTTTTGTCCTATCGTGTCTCCTTTAGATCACTTATCTCTTTCCCTCCTCCTCCACTCGCTCCGCAACATCTCGGATCTCCCCCCACCTCCCCTTCTCGAGCTCTTGAAGAGGAATAAGTGCTATTTTTCAGGGACCTGCGGAATCCGGTGCGACACTGGACATTGGATCCTGGATGGGGTCAAGGTCGCAGCCCTCATACGCAAGGTGATCACGAGCATTTCATACACTCCAACAATAAGCAACTATTTTAAAGCGTGAAAACGTATTGTTCCAAAATATGCAATTATGTGAAACGTATTCCTTTACTAAATAAATTATTATTATTATTGTTATTATTATTATGATTATGATTATGATTATTATTATTCATGTTGGTCACACCTTAATTTTTTTTTTTTTTTCTGAGCATATTACTTTTTTTTTAAACTGCTATTGCATTTTATTGTGAAAGTCTCTGTACCTGACGTGAGAACACTGGTGAGTGCCTTATATTTCTAGACAGACAGATAGAAAGATATAGATAGATAGATAGATAGATAGATAGATAGATAGAAAGAAAGAAAGAAAAAAACTATTAACATTATTAATTTAGGTGAACTCTATAAATAGGTAAAAGGTGTGTTCAGTTTCAATGTTGCTATTGAGAGCCACCCGAGTCAGCGCGCGCTACACTCCAGACGGCCAGGAGCTCCCGTGTGAGTGCATGTGTGTGTGAGAGCGAGAGAGAGAGAGAGAGAGAGAGTGTGTGTGTGTGTGTGTGTGCGTGTGTGTGAGGAGAAAAGAGTAGAAATACTGTATGTATGAGTGCATGCGTGGGATCCGCAGCGAGAGGGTATGCATATAAACTCTCTCTTGAAACTATGCACTTTGGGTCTTAGCTCTAGATTAGGTTTTGTACATCAGTATTGGGTAGGATATACGAATTCTTGGCAGTTTATGTGCAGGTAAAGCAAGCAGGGAACGGCAAGGCAACCGATTCGCTCATGTAAGTACATGATTCTGTTGAATTATTTGTTGGACGTGTAACAAAGTATATAGGTTACTCTGTACATCTAAACTGCAGTCATGTTTGCATGTGCACAATCATCGCAATTTAATGGGCATTGTAAGGCTGTAGGCGTGCTGTCAGAATCAAGCCTCAGCAGTGCAATAGCAACATCCGCAGTTATTTTCTGCATTTGGCATGTAATATCGGTCCTGTTGGACACCTCAAAAGATAGCAAGTTAATATGATGCGGAAAGATACTGTCAGAAATTAGAAGGATAGCGTTTCTTGCTGACTCAACTAGTAAACATTTATTTATTTATTTATTTGTTTGTTTGTTTGTTTATTTATTTAAATTAGTTATTTTTGCATTATTACAAACTATACATGCTGCTGTTTTTGTAACTCTAATGTAATTGCATATCATTATTATTATTATTATTATTGTTTCTCTCATGTTTTTGGAAATCACAGTACGAGCTTACGATGAAGCATATTAAATCACAAATTGTTATTTAGGATTTATCTTTATAATCAGAAGAGCGTTCTGCAATAAAACGGATCTCATTTTGTCACCAGATCCCGTGGGAGCACATGGGCTCATGCAGGTGTTTTCCAAGACATCTAAAGCAGCCATTAACAGCAATGCATATCCACTGTCAGTCTTTTTTCGTTGATATCATTCCTGAACGATGGGCAATACTCACTTCTGCTTTTATGGCGAGCGTGAGAGAAGACAGAGCGGTTGGTGTATTAAAAACAATGAATATAATCATAAACTCGGGCACATAAATATATTGTGAGATATGTCTAAAACCATGCTTAGGATATTTGTTTTTTCTCAAATAAATGTAATAGGCCGTATGAAGCACGTAACTACACGTTTATGTGCGTAATTATCTTCTCTGAGAGTGAGAGGGTGGATTGCCACCTTTTGATTTTGTGCAAACAAACTGCAGAGCCTAAATTCATTCATAAATGAAATAATTCGCACTTTATTTGGCGCATCTGCTTTTGGCAAATTAAAGAGGTTCAGATGGATTAATAGGGCAAAATGCGTTAAACACTTATATGTCCAGATACTAAACCCGGCTCTGAAGGAAGACGTGATCTTGTTACTAAGCCTCCCACTGACAAATGACATTTATTGGTTTATTGATTGACTCCATATTAAACGTTTAATCGGTAAAACCGTCTCTTGTCAAGACACATCCACTGGATACGAAACATATATTGTCATCAAACTGAATAAGATAGATAAAAAAAATTCTGAGTTTTTTCATTGAGAAAAAGAAGACAGTGAATGCGTTTTATCAATTATACATAAATAATATTTAACCACGAGATACTGATGTACGTATTGAGCATAGAATATTAAAACGACATTGTTGAATTATTCTTATTATTATAATTAGAACATTTAGCCTAAAATTCAGTTGTTTTATTTTAAAGCGAGCAAAGGTGACTTAAATACACAGATCTATTGTATAAAACAATGTCACATTTTTTCTTTAGTGATAGCTTGCCAGTTGCACATTCCTCATAAAATAATTCAAATGAAAATCTCTCTCACGCATTTGCCTGGACATTATATATATATATATATATATATATATATATATACCTTTGCACTGGATTTAGAAGAAGTGCACCACAAATAATGTGGACTTGGGGTCAATTTCATCTCTTATTTTGACGAGCACATTGTCTTATTGTATAAAACAATGTGCCCCTTTTTTTTTTTTTTTTTGTGATAGCTTGCCATTTCTCCATTCCTCATAAAACAATTCAAATGAAAATCTCTCTCACGCACTGGGCTGTACATTTTTTTTTTCTGACGGAGCAACACCTTTGTGAAGGCATTTAACTGTAATTACACTTGTAAAGAAAAGTGCTGCTCCTCATCACTAGCTCATTGGGGAATAGTTTTCTGCTTCATTTAAACGTCTGCCTTTTTACGAGCTCCTGGAAACGTGATGGCTATGTAACCACGCATTTGGACTATTTTCTTTCCAGATTGTTGCCATTTTCCTGTGGTTTAGCACAGGACGGGAGGGATGCTGGCCCAGACCCCGGAAGAGAGGTGTTCTGCAAACCAGGCCTCAGTGACACCCACCTTGAGAACTGCTGTCGGAGACGGAGTTTGTGTCCTCTCAATTAATTAAGGACAGAATTTAAGAAGTTTGTCAACTGAGTATCAAATCAGTCACTAGCCGAAATGAATCTCTGTCATTTTAAACGCATTAACCCACTATATATGTTTGAATATGTCACAGTTGTTTGTTTGTATACAGTTGTACGTGGATGTTTATTAAATTCACTAAGTCAAATAAAATGTATAGAGGCACCATTGCCTCATTGTCACTGTGTTCGTTTCAACGCATTCGAAGACTTCAAAATATAAAGTGTTTTCAAACAATATTATAATTCGGGTTAAAATAAAAAAAAATAAAAAAAGGAGGGGGGCATTCTAACAAATAAGATTTTTTTTTTTTAATGTTCATTTTAATTATGTGTTGACTTTTGTGTACAACAGACCGCAACAATTTAAACCGTCATTAATCGCCACACAGTGTTCGATTTAATCGGGGTTTTTTTTATTGTATTACTGTTTTTAGTAAAAGTTACTAAATTAATTAAGTTAATAAAAACTAGGTACTATTACAAATGGGCAGCGACAATACCGTAAATAACAAACAGATAAAAAACATTACGTAGGCTATAGTAATATTGCATAGAAGAAAAAAATCCAAAATTAATAATAATAATAATCAACTGTTATAAATAAAACTGAACAGATGGAATTAGAGGGATAAGATCCCGATCTCTGTTATTGCTATACGTTCGTTGAAAGCAAGTGAAACCATATCTTTATTCATGGTAAGAAAGGGCTCGGCTTATGTGTTGCGGACTGATAGGATCTCACCACACTTAATATGTGAAATGATATCCACCCAGCAGTGGCCACAGTCAGAAAACACGGGGGGAAAACACTTGTTGCGACAACTACGGCTGCGCTCTGATATTTACATGTTAATACAGTGGATGCAATGGCAAAGTAAACACAACTCCGTGATGACGGGGCTTCAGGCTCTCTCTCTCTCTCTCTCTCTGTCCATTGCACACGAACAGACACACACGCTCCCACAGTAAGAGTGTGTGTGTGCGTGCGTGCGTGCGTGTGTGTGTGTTTCAGAGAGAGAGAGAGAGAGAGAAGGTGGGGAGGGAAATCAGAAAATTGGCAAAGGTGCTCAATGGCTGCAATACCAAAACAATATCAAAGAAAGCAAAAGTGGTGGTTGCCGTATAAACACTTTGAGAATGGAGAGGTGAGGCAGAGTAATTGAAAACAAAAAAACAAAAATGCACATGTAGAACACTTACAAAAGCTGTTTTACAGATTGCGCCTGAAATCAAACTTAAGTACATAACTGACTATTAAATATGTCGGATATTACACTTGTAGTATGAGTAGGCTGCTACATTCCATCGCGCGCGTTTGGATTGGTAACACTCCTTTGCCCTCATATCGTAAGGCGCTCGTGCTCTGTCTACCACAGCTAATGAAACCGCGAGAGCAACTACAGTTAAGTTCCCTGGGTAATTATTAGCCATTAATTGGGTTCAGGGCCTTGAGAGTGTATGGGAAATAGGAAATCTGACCACTAATCTTGGACAGAGTTTATTCCTCCGTTGTCTCTCGAAGGACTACAGGCGCCATGGGCTACTTAATACACACATATAACCTACAAACGTGATAATAGCCTATAACCTAATCCATAAGTTCAAATAAATTCTCAACATCCCAAGACATTATATGCACTTACAACATAACCTAATCCATAAAACAAATTATGCATACAGCATTACCTACGATATACAACACATTATAACATAACCTACAAACACAATACCTATGCATCACAAACTAATCCACTCATGACCTAAAAACACATTTTCTACACATACAACAAAATAGACGCATCACCTAAAAACGACCTAATGCAATAAATTGTCATCTTTAAAAAAAAAAGAAAATGTAGCTACAGAGAATTTTGTTTTCACCATTTACGTGGATTCTAATATGTAACATCTTAAAAAAATGTCAAATATATTTTTTGTAAGTGCTAAAATATTTGTGAGCATTAACATTTGATTTCGCGCCAGAGTGATCAAACATTTTCTAGTCAGTCATTGCCGTCAGAGTGGTGTTTTATGGAGTAAAATTAAATAATACAATGATTTTGTTTGCATAATAACTGTCTTAAATTTAACAACGGTATATAGCAGCTGTAAAGCAGAGCACAACCCCCTGCATATGATACACGTATAAGCCATCAGGCTTGAATAAGCGGCATATGGCATGCTGCATTAATTATACTGCAATGATTCGCCCGCTTTCATTACGCATCTTCATAACCGCTTGTGATTAATTGCGTTGCAGGAAATTGCGTTAAGTGCTTTTTCTGTCAAAATCTCGTCTCGGAAAGGTAAATTCGTTGTTGTCGTTGTTATTGTTGTCATCTCTGCAGATGAGAAGAGACGGAGTGGAGACTTCACGCGCACGTGAGGATCGCCAGAATTACAAAAAAAAAAAAAAAAAGGAATTTATAGCTACATGATTTTTGCAACAACTGTTAAAAACAAATAAAAATAAATGATTTATTTATATTTATTATATTTTCATTTAATATCAAAAAGCAAATAGCTGAACTATTTCAAATAAATTGAAATATATTGTAATACAAATAAATGTAGTAATAATAATAATAATAATAATAATAATAATACATACTTATTGGTTGTAAATGTTTACATTTTATTCTTAAAATTAATTAAATTTAAATCCTAAAGTAAAGCCTATAATAAAGATCCAGGAAAAAAATCGACACGCTCCAATTATGAATTCATTGTACTTCCTGCTACAACCATTTTTTATGATGTTATAATCAAAATTATCATCTTTTAGAAATTAAAACACATGCAGATTTTGCATTAGTAACATTCAGCAAAATTACTTTATTTATTGAATCAGTCAAATTTGATGCGAATCACGTACAAACTCTTACATTAGTGGCTATGCTGGTATTCTTAATACTGTGGTCTTTGTTTGGGCATCATTATTTCTTAATTACAATATCAACAGTAATTATTTAAAGACGCACGTGATACATTTTGCCTGCCTTCTACCTTTATTAAAATATAATAATAATAATAATAATAATAATAATAAAAAAAAAAAAAAAGGAATTTATAGCTACATGATTTTTGCAACAACTGTTAAAAACAAATAAAAATAAATGATTTATTTATATTTATTATATTTTCATTTAATATCAAAAAGCAAATAGCTGAACTATTTCAAATAAATTGAAATATATTGTAATACAAATAAATGTAGTAATAATAATAATAATAATAATAATACATACTTATTGGTTGTAAATGTTTACATTTTATTCTTAAAATTAATTAAATTTAAATCCTAAAGTAAAGCCTATAATAAAGATCCAGGAAAAAAATCGACACGCTCCAATTATGAATTCATTGTACTTCCTGCTACAACCATTTTTTATGATGTTATAATCAAAATTATCATCTTTTAGAAATTAAAACACATGCAGATTTTGCATTAGTAACATTCAGCAAAATTACTTTATTTATTGAATCAGTCAAATTTGATGCGAATCACGTACAAACTCTTACATTAGTGGCTATGCTGGTATTCTTAATACTGTGGTCTTTGTTTGGGCATCATTATTTCTTAATTACAATATCAACAGTAATTATTTAAAGACGCACGTGATACATTTTGCCTGCCTTCTACCTTTATTAAAATATAATAATAATAATAATAATAATAATAATAATAATAATAATAATAATAATAATAATAATAATAATAATAATAATAATATATTAAAATATAATAATAATAATAATAATAATAATAATAATAATAATAAAATAATAAAACTCTTTATGAGGGGCACAGCGATTGTGTCATGCGCCAAATTAATTCCCCCAGTACCTTTACTATGCTATTCTGATGACAATGGCTGAATGAAAAGGTTAATTAATCATTTATTACATTTGAGAGCAGTGTTCAATAACATTTTGTTTTTGCTCAATAGCACGCACGGGGTAAATGGCTCAAGGGCATCAGCAGAAGTCTCGGATCCGCATCGGACGTGAGGGAATACAGTGCGTCTGGCAATGGTGCGTGACGGGACACGTGATGCTTGAAAACCTAAGCGCACTCACTCACACAACTTACACGACTTGATCGATCAAACTCATTTTTTTGTCATAAATCGGCGATTTCGAGTCAGATGTGCCACTCTAGCAGAAGATAAGAAACACATCTACACAATTTGAGTCTTTATTAATAAATCTTGGAGTATATTGCGTATATCAGAAATGTCATCGCGTAATAGCAGTGTTACCTTTCACTGCGGCCTTTTTGCACAGTATGTTTAATTAAATATGTTCTTGCAACCCTTCCAAACCCTTCACAGACAATACACCATTTCCCCCAGTACCTTTACTATGCTATTCTGATGACAATGGCTGAATGAAAAGGTTAATTAATCATTTATTACATTTGAGAGCAGTGTTCAATAACATTTTGTTTTTGCTCAATAGCACGCACGGGGTAAATGGCTCAAGGGCATCAGCAGAAGTCTCGGATCCGCATCGGACGTGAGGGAATACAGTGCGTCTGGCAATGGTGCGTGACGGGACACGTGATGCTTGAAAACCTAAGCGCACTCACTCACACAACTTACACGACTTGATCGATCAAACTCATTTTTTTGTCATAAATCGGCGATTTCGAGTCAGATGTGCCACTCTAGCAGAAGATAAGAAACACATCTACACAATTTGAGTCTTTATTAATAAATCTTGGAGTATATTGCGTATATCAGAAATGTCATCGCGTAATAGCAGTGTTACCTTTCACTGCGGCCTTTTTGCACAGTATGTTTAATTAAACTACTTAATGCATATTATTTAATATGTTCTTGCAACCCTTCCAAACCCTTCACAGACAATACATCATATTTATTTATATAGGCAAAACACGTGTAGGCTATAGTCTACACTATTATATCTATAACACAACAAGGCTTGGCAGAGGGGGCTGTTGAAACGTCTGAATATCTGAAGTATGAATGGCAACATTAATTAATTTAAACACTAACCAAAAAATCAAAGTCCCCCTAATGAATTCATGGCGAAGGCTGAGTGTTGCAGATGGGACTGCATGAGTGGCTCATAAATGGAAGAGAGCAGGTTTCGGTGAAAGACCTCTCAGTGTTGCCCTCCTCTTTCTCATCAGCCCTTCCTGGAGTGACTGTGCATAGTTTCCTTATGATTAGGACCATCTCCTCACCAGACGTCCCAGCAAAGTCAACACATTTGGTGTTTTTGCATACGATGGAGGCCCAGGAGTCCTGACAAGAGCTAAAACACTATTAGGTCAAGCATGTAAAGACATGGGATAGATTTTAAAAAAAAGAGAACATTTGTCTGCTAGTGACTCGAATGTGGTTATATAACTAAACAAAAATAAAACTTTCGGTCACATTTTAGTTTAGGGACCAACTCTCACTATTGACTAATTATTAACTATGACTTTTGCCTCAAAAAAAAAAAAAATCCTAATTTGCTGCTTATTAATAGTTAATAGTATAAGTTTAGGTATTGAGTCCGGTTAAGGCATCTAAAATATGGTCATGCAGAATAAGGCATCAATGTGTGCTTTATAAGTACTAATAAAAAGCCAATGCTAGTAGCATGCATGCTAATAAGCAACTAGTTAATAGTGAGAATTGGTCCCTCAACTAAAGTGTTACCAAATTCTCTTTAGTTTTCATATTTTGTTGTTGAAATAGCAACAGAATGAAAACAAAAGCAGTTTGCAGCCGTTGAAGAGCATTCACAGCGGAGGAACCGGTGCACATGTGCTCGTGAAGGAACGTCATGACAGTTGACAAATATGTAACGAACACAAAGAATACCAAACCAATGCAAATGCTAGAGAGACATGCCCTCAAACACACTCGCACAAAGACTCTAACAGGCAGCTGCACCAAAACACACACACACACACACACACAAACAAACACACTCTCTCACAGTAGTAAATCACTCTTATTGTCCCTCATTTAAGTTGAGGACTGCCTCGCGTTGCTTATGCGCTGCTGGGATTAAGACTTGAGCTGGGCTGCTTATTTACCTGTTTATGAGTTTTATTAGGCAGTCGATCTGAGGCAGTGTGCATGTGACAGCAAGATTAATCAGCCTGCTGCTCCGGCCAAACTACACATCACAACACACATGCAAACACCGCACTCTCTGCCGCTCATTTCCTCTAAAGGCCAGAGATAGATAGATTTCTATTGCTCTGAGGAGAATGCAACCTGAAGACAGGATATTTGTGACCCTGGACCACAAAACCAGTCATAAGGGTCAATTTTTCAAAATTGAGATTTATATATTTATGCTTTCCAGCTTTCCATTGATGTATGGTTTGTTAGGACAGGACAATATTTGGTCGAGATACAACTATTTAAAAATCTGGAATCTGAGGGTGCAAAAAAATCAAAATACTGAGAAAATCGCCTTTAAAGTTGTCCAAATGAAGTTCTTAGCAATGCATATTACTAATCAAAAAATAAGTTTTGATATATTTACGGTAGGAAATTTACAAAATATCTTCATGGAACATGATCTTTACGTAATATCCTAATGATTTTTGGCATAAAAGAAAAATCGATAATTTTGACCCATACAATGTTTTTTTGGCTATTGCTACAAATTTACCCCAGCGACTTAAGACTGCTTTTGTGCTCCAGGGTCACATATATGGAGTTTCCACAAAACCAGAGTTTACTCAGAATGGCCATTGATTTAGTTTAAGATCATACTGATAATGTGAGTGGGCATAATTATTGTTATCCTGTTAAAATGCACTAAAATGCATTAAAATGCACTTTTAATTAAACAGAACATTAGAAAGGAAATGTGCAATGCACAACCTCAGTCTTTAAAATATTCTATAAAAGCAATGAGTTGTAAAAAGTGCTCTAACATTAAGATGTTAGAAATTAAATGCACTAAAGAGGGAGTTCAGCAATCATAGTTCATTTCCCATTGCATAATGAACTGGAAAGCTGAGTGGGAGTTTTGATTCCAATCTGTGTGATGAAGCTCGAATATCTCACATTACAAATTCATCTTCAGAATACAACACATTTTGTACACGTTAACATTGTCCATTTCCAGGAACGTTTGACGTTTTTGCCAAATATCAGCTTTTTGTATTGTACTGCTTTGATTTGCTGCAGTCTGAAGCAGTTCTTTGAAGCAGTGTTTGGACACTGTGCTCCATGTCAGAATATCACTGCATTAGATAACAATATTCCAAACCCAGTCACATTTATTTCAATGAAAGCAAACAAAACATTTCACAAAAAGACATTTATTAGGTTTGAAATGATAAAACAGTAGATAGACTGATCAAAAATAAGACAAAAACTATTTGGACTCTTTCTGGTTGTCAAACACGATCATTGTTCATGTGATGAACTACACTTGCGGTTACTCGCAGAGGACACTGAAAGTCACTGGCACACCAGTTGATTAAAATTCATTGCACAAAAAATGAAAAGTGAAGCTCTGGTTTGATATTTTTAAATGCAGACTTTTATGCATTTATAATTGTGGCTTTTAAGTGTTCAGATACGTTTTGGGGCCACTGTGCATTGTTTTTAATTTAGGTGCTGCAGTGTGCAGGGACTGCTGTTAGTGTCTAAAGACTGCCCTCCTGTGTTCCTCACACAAAGTGATGCAGTTTGTCAAACCACTAACTCTAGCAGTTCAGCATTCCTTCTCCTTCTCCCTTCATTCACGTGTTTCAGATTCCATCCTACCTCCAATGATCCTCACTCATGAAGAATATGAATCAGCATTACCACTTGAATTGATACTCAAATAACAATAACCTCCAGATGTGACCTGTGAAGAATCTGTTTTGTAAAGAATATTGTTGGGTTCTGGAACAGAGCAGGATTTACCTTACCATTTCTATCCGTATGCTTCTCAAAACGTGTTCAGTTTATATCCACCTAAATAAAAATAAAGAAAGAAACCCTATCAATTTCAGTTACAATCATGAGCCTTATAACTCAACATAAAGAGCAAAGGAATAAACAGATTAAAACTGCAATGAACATTATACCATAAGAAAACTTTTTTTTTAAGCCAATGCATGATGTGAATTGAATATTACAGAGAGAGAATGAACAGAATAGCCTATATTACATTGAAGGTGCGTTACAAAATCTGTTTTACACTCTTTCCGAATCCTCCATCATGCTCAAGTAGCTATCCAAGCTGAGCAAAGGAAGGCACGCAAAACCTGAATTAATTTGCGTGCGTGTCTCGCGTTCTGTCACCGGCTGAGTTTAAGCAGGCGTTCACCGGCGGCTCAGAGGGGAGATCAGCTAGCCGTAGAGGAATGTTGTAGCCTATCTACACGTGAAAACGAGGCCGCCACGGCCCTGGATGGCTCCACAATTCATGTCCTACCCACACAGCCCGCTTTACTCATAACCACGACTTTAAGGACAAGCCCTCTGAGCCCGGTCTCATGAAAATGCGTATAAATAGTACGCCAAATAAAAACGAAAACTCGTGGTATTAATACGCAAAAATGGACTTTGGCGTGCATATGACACGCATGTGTTTGGCGTGCATATAATACGCAAAGAGTGTGAGGGGGGAAAATGAAGTGTGAACAAAGAATAAATCTTTCTGCAAATAGCCCACATTTATGTATTTTTTTTCTCCACTCCTCCAGGATCGAGTTATGGTTTGCTTTAATTAAAAATGTATTTCTCTCCGAGAATGCGGCATGTTGATGGGCCCGACCATCTGATGCCAACCTGTCAGATTTAGATTCGACTCCGTGCGAACGACACCACTACCATTAATCAACATTCCTGCCACCTTTCCTCTCCTATATTTCCAATTTATTCACAGTTCTTCTCTCTGAGGGACTAGATTTGTCCAAGGGTGGCCGAGAGAAGGAATCTCTTCTTGAATCAACAACACCTTTCAAAACCAACCCAGGCTCATTGGAAAACATGTTTGCAAAACTCCCCAAACGTGCCTATACATTCGTTGCAATTTCCAGCTGAAATGAATACTATAGAGATAGTAAAACACCAACAACTTGTATTCTTTTTCACACAAATTAGGATTAGCAATAGCCTAACGAAGACTCAATTTCGCGCGGTTTCTTCTAATCTGCTCGAAAAGTGCTCAAATATCTGCTCAAAACACATAGTGAATGGACCCACTTTATATTAAGTGGCCTTAACAACTATGTACTTACATTTAAATTAATAATTTGGTACAATGCACTTATTGTGTACATACATGTTTTTACATTGTACTTATATTTTAAAAATACCTGCACGTAATTACATCTGTAAGTAATTTCTGTAATTACATTTATAATTACACCGTTGACCCATCCCTTACACCTTAACCCACCCTTAAACCTACCCATACCAACAAACCTGTCCCTAACCTTACCCATATCCCACCTCAATAGCAGCAAAAGTGTTTTGCAATACAATATGAACACAATAAGTACATTGTACTTAATTTTTGATGTAAGTACATAGTAGTTAAGGCCACTTAATATAAAGTGGGGCCTAGTGAATATACTTTAAAAGTGCAAAAGTGCATGATTTGTATATTTAACGTTTGCATTATAGGCCCATATCCACCTCCATGTTTTTCGTCAAAAGAGCTCAAGCGTGTGAAAACATGTTCAAATGCATGGTCAAATGCGTTTGTTTTTTTAATCTCAAGTTTTCTTTCTTTAACAGTTTTGTTTTGGTTTAGAGTCGGGGGTACATTATTTTCATGCGCAATAAAACAACATTTTAGCGTCACTCACCAAACTGCCCGCTGTACGTGCGTGAACCAACGTAATAAAATGTTCGCATAGTCACGTTGATCTGGAGAAAATTTTAACCCGCTTTTTAAGCTCCACTCACTGGATTTTTCACTCTGAAACTGTTGCGAAATAATTTTGCCAAAAATGTTGCCACAGTAATAACACTAAAACCAAACTTCGGAAAAGCATTTCCCCCCCTTAAAATGTAAAAATTTAAAACAGGGTTAAGGGTTTTATGTGTCTGGTGACAAGGTAACTACTTAACCCATTAATAGAAGGATTTTTTTTTTTTAAAGAAAGACTGCACAACTGGACCACACATGGAGAAGGCTAAACTCTAATGTGTGCAATGTCAAGGATTTGCTCACTGAAGCTTCCAAATCTGTGCCTGGCCCGGGCTGTCGGGAGCGCGGGATTGTGGGTAATAGGGGCATCTCTGTGCCCGGTCAGCCCTGCCGGACACACGTTTGAGTGAGCAGACACAGGGAAGCATCTGTGCGTCCAGACCAGGGACTATGCTTTATTTCCCCAAGAGCTCTAAACTCTTGTTGACAGACGAATCTTCGACTCCCTTCGCTTTCTCTCTCTCTTTCAAAAGATCGACTGACCTGATGGAGAAGATCCTGTTCTGTTCTGTTCCCCTTCACTTTTTGGCATCGGTGTATGTGTGTTTCCGTCAACCAAACTCCGTTATTTTTCTACACCAAAACTCTTGTTACCTAGGAGCGGGTTCACAATCTTCTACCTTACAACATACACTTATTACCTTCTTCCTCTCTTCCCACCTCTGATCTCTTTCTTTCTCCCCCTTCATCCCACTCCTGAAAGAGCATCTCTGGCCACACAATGAGGGCTGAAGGGGGGGAGAGGAGGAATTTGGCGGCCTGGGACTGCACCTGGATGCCCAGAGAGGCCGGTCCTGCTGTGAGGAGCTATTGTTCGGCATGTCAGCGGCTCCCTGCTCTAATGTCCCTGTATATCATCATTGTGATTATGTCAGATGACTGGGGTGGCCCCTGCACCACGGCAGGCTTAAATGTGGACCCCGAGTCCCACTGGATGAAATCTTAGCACTTAACCCCAGCTATGAGCATTGTGTACCGCGGGAGGGGTTTTCTCTTTCCTCCTCTCTTGCTCTCTCTCAGCATTTTTTCATCTTCTCTTATTCTTTTAAAAGGCCTTACTTGCTTGACCATTCATTCTGTCTTTTACAGCTTTTCTTTGTGATTTTTTGCCTCGGTTCAGTGTGGGACAGGAAACTCAAAAGCACCTGTCGCCTCAAGTTCCACATTATGTCATAGGGCAGTACAAAGGTCATGCCATCAGGTCAAAATGCTGTTTTCTTTTAGAATGATAGCTTTTCACAAAATGTTTTAATGGAAAGAGGCTAAATATAATTGAATGTGTGTTTACAGTTCACTGTTTAGTGTTTGTAGTGTGTGTGTGTGTGTGTGTGTGTCACACAAACCCATGGGATTAGGCATTTCATATAGTGGGGCTAGACCTCCCCCGAGGCTTCATTAAGTCTCAGAAATACCTCGACACTGTTCACACTCTGTAAATCTGCGAGCCTCGCGTCACAGACCCGCTGCAGCCGCTCACCTCCCAGACCTGCCCACTCACTTTTGACACGACAGGACGTTTTTATTGTGCTGCTGCTGAAAAACTGAGTCTTTGTTTGCATGTCGAATTTCATGAGCTTAAATCGGTAACTGTTTTACATCACAGTGTCCATTTTACACGCATGTAAACCTCATTAATTACATTATTATTCTGTATTAACATAGAATGTCAGTCAAAGGTTTACACACTTAGTCTTTATTATTACAATTTATAATAATATAATCAAAAACTATGAAATTACACAAATAGAAGTATATACAAATAAATGAAAACTGACTAATATTTCGAGCTTCTAAATTCAAGCTAGACAACAGAAGACATCAGGTGCATCCTGGGATACAGAGTTTTCATGATGGACACCTGCTGACTGTTTTTCATGTACTATTTGCTCCAACTCATTTGGTAGCACTATATTTTACAATGTTCATGTTACACATATTACCGAAATAAATCATTATACTATTAACAAGAAAATGTTCATTTACAAGCATTTAAAACAAAAAAAAAGACATTATTAGAATTATTCTAGAATTATTTTTTAATTGCAATTATATGTAAGTACATGACAACATGAAAACTGTGACCAAACATTTTAAGTGTAAGTAATTCCATGATAACATGACAAAAATATGCATTGCTTAATAGCCCCCTACTAAACACGTAGATGTTTTTTGTGAGTTAGTAGGCGTATCAGATGTATCGTACTTCAGACAAGGTGATCATTCTTAAATTATAGGAAGTGCAACTTTGGAAGAATGACTATAACATATTTCTTATTTAATAATGCAAGCATGTTTTCTTTCAGTAAGTGCACTGGAGGCAATGTTTTGATGAATTTGGGTTGTCCCACGCTAAGTCTTGGGAAATCAACTCAGATACACAGGGGACAAGGGTTCTGAAGAGCTATTTTTCACAGAAAAAAAAAAAGGAGATGTTTTTTTTTTTTTTTAAATGTTCCTCATCAAAAGAGATGCTTTAACATGCAGAGAAAATAAAAACAAGCTTTCAAAGGTGACTAAAGAGCAACACAGGAAATGATCTTCTCCTAATTTCTGCTAAAAATGTTTATTAAAAATTAAGTTCTTAAAATTCTTAGCTTGAGAAGCATTTATATGAATCATTCAGCTTATAACTTTATGTATTTTATAAGGAAATGAATCTAAATTCATTTTCTGCAGAAATTATGTACAGTACATGTATTTTATTATGACTGAAGTGATAGCCTATATATTTATTTTTGTAAATTGTAAAAATCTTATTTAATATGACTGAATCAAGCTGACTAGACCAGGCTACCACAACAAATTTACTTTTTTTCTTTCTTTTCTTTTTACAATTGTGTGTGTGTGTGTGTGTATATATATATATATATATATATATATATATATACATATAAATAAAACATTTATTGTAAAAAGAAAAGAAAGAAAAAAAGTAAATTTGTTGTGGTAGCCTGGTCTAGTCAGCTTGATTCAGTCATATTAAATAAGATTTTTACAATTTACAAAAATAAATATATAGGCTATCACTTCAGTCATAATAAAATACATGTACTGTACATAATTTCTGCAGAAAATGAATTTAGATTCATTTCCTTATAAAATACATAAAGTTATAAGCTGAATGATTCATATAAATGCTTCTCAAGCTAAGAATTTTAAGAACTTAATTTTTAATAACAAACATTTTTAGAAGAAATTAGGAGAAGATAATTTCCTGTGTTGCTCTTTAGTCACCTTTGAAAGCTTGTTTTTATTTTCTCTGCATGTTAAAGCATCTCTTTTGATGAGGAACATTTAAAAAAAAAAAAAACATCTCCTTTTTTTTTTTCTGTGAAAAATAGCTCTTCAGAACCCTTGTCCCCTGTGTATCTGAGTTGATTTCCCAAGACTTAGCGTGGGACAACCCAAATTCATCAAAACATTGCCTCCAGTGCACTTACTGAAAGAAAACATGCTTGCATTATTAAATAAGAAATATGTTATAGTCATTCTTCCAAAGTTGCACTTCCTATAATTTAAGAATGATCACCTTGTCTGAAGTACGATACATCTGATACGCCTACTAACTCACAAAAAACATCTACGTGTTTAGTAGGGGGCTATTAAGCAATGCATATTTTTGTCATGTTATCATGGAATTACTTACACTTAAAATGTTTGGTCACAGTTTTCATGTTGTCATGTACTTACATATAATTGCAATTAAAAAATAATTCTAGAATAATTCTAATAATGTCTTTTTTTTTGTTTTAAATGCTTGTAAATGAACATTTTCTTGTTAATAGTATAATGATTTATTTCGGTAATATGTGTAACATGAACATTGTAAAATATAGTGCTACCAAATGAGTTGGAGCAAATAGTACATGAAAAACAGTCAGCAGGTGTCCATCATGAAAACTCTGTATCCCAGGATGCACCTGATGTCTTCTGTTGTCTAGCTTGAATTTAGAAGCTCGAAATATTAGTCAGTTTTCATTTATTTGTATATACTTCTATTTGTGTAATTTCATAGTTTTTGATTATATTATTATAAATTGTAATAATAAAGACTAAGTGTGTAAACCTTTGACTGACATTCTATGTTAATACAGAATAATAATGTAATTAATGAGGTTTACATGCGTGTAAAATGGACACTGTGATGTAAAACAGTTACCGATTTAAGCTCATGAAATTCGACATGCAAACAAAGACTCAGTTTTTCAGCAGCAGCACAATAAAAACGTCCTGTCGTGTCAAAAGTGAGTGGGCAGGTCTGGGAGGTGAGCGGCTGCAGCGGGTCTGTGACGCGAGGCTCGCAGATTTACAGAGTGTGAACAGTGTCGAGGTATTTCTGAGACTTAATGAAGCCTCGGGGGAGGTCTAGCCCCACTATATGAAATGCCTAATCCCATGGGTTTGTGTGCTTTAGGAGTCATTTTAAAATATAGCACTGTTTTTCTCTCACCCTCCATGAGTTCAATGAAATCCAGTGTCATTAAGTGGATAAATGAAATCCACAGACAGGATTGCCATATTTGCACCAAGAAAAAGGTGATACAATTCATTTAGCATTGAATAATATTAGAGTGCTTGTTGGAAACTTGTGAGTCCTGCATGAGGAACAAGGAGGCTAACCGTTAAACCACAGCTCTGGCATGCTCATTTTGATGCTTTCCAGGTCTGATGTTCTCAACAAAAAAATTAAGAAAAAATAAAATCATACTACTAATTGCAGTGATGCAGATAACAGTTAAGAGCCTTCATTCAGCAGTTCCTAAACACTAAATCCTGATGTATGCAACAAGACAACAAAATATAAATCAGCTACAAAAACAATTTACTTTGTGGCCAAACTACAGTATTCATTACAGTGTAATTACATAAGTATTACTACGTAATACACATGAACTGCATGTAATTAATATGTAATCCTTTTGTGAAGCTGCATGTAATTAGGTATATAGTTGTTCTGGTTGCTATTGTAATCAATTACAATAATATGTAATATGCGAACCATATGTAACATATGACACTGAAAAAGTAAACTGTTCCGAACAATGATGGAAAACAATGAACTTTGCTAAATCATTATATGTGCAGACATTTCCCAGAAAGCATATGTCACTGCTTTAAGGGTTTCCAGTAACAGAGATTTCCCTCGTCAGTCCTCATATGTGCAATATAACCATATGTTGTCACATTGCAAACTATTTCCTTGGTCTACGCGTAACCACTATGAATTTTCTTGTCCACTCTCTCACATGGCTTTTGAAAAACATATCCTGCCTACTCAACTGAATTAAAACAGCATATTCTTTAGAGAAAACATTGAGTGTTGTTATGGTATGGTTATTAATATCAGAAAACATTTTCACATTAAGCTTTAGTAAAATTGCCAGGTTTTAATAAAATCACAGACCACAGAATTCAGTCATCAAAATTGAATATGATGCATTTGATAGATATTAGTAAACTAATATGTGACCCAGGACCACAAAACCAGTCATAAGGGTCAATTTTTCGAAATTGAGATTTATACATCATCTGAAAGCTGAATAAATAAGCTGATCATTGATGTATGGTTTGTTAGGATAGGACAATATTTGGTCGACATACAACTATTTGAAAATCTGGAATCTGAGGGTGCAAAAAAATCAAAATACTGAGAAAATCACCTTTAAAGTTGTCCAAAT
>NW_015649578.1:357096-361040 GCF_001515625.1 Sinocyclocheilus rhinocerous | reverse complement strand
CTGTTTATTAATTTTTCCACCCATGAACGAAAAACAAAAATTTAAGCTGAATTTTCGTTTTTTGGAAAAAAAAACTTAAAAAAACTACTTTCAATATTAAATCAAAAAACGAATGATCGAATGATACACGGATTTCTTAGCAATGCATATTACTAATCAGAAATTAAGTTTTGATATATTTACGGTAGGAACATGATCTTTACGTAATATCCTAATGATTTTTGGCATAAAAGAAAAATCGATAATTTTGACCCATACAATGTATTTTTGGCTATTGCTACAAATATACCCCAGCGACTTAAGACTGCTTTTGTGCTCCAGGGTCACATATAATAAAATAAAATAATAAATACTAATCATCAGCTTCAAATCCACTTCTAAATACATTTTACATTTTTATTAAATAATAAAAATATTGTCTAAATTTTGTCCGATTTTTTCTTTTCACGTATCAGCATTGAAGTTGTAAAGATCTGCTTTATGTTTGCGCTTCACAGCTGTTGTGACAAATGTGTTAATCATTTTAAAGACAGATCTTTGTACAGTGTTTAATAATTATGTTACCGTCACATTTTGCGACCGACGCGGCCTTAAGTGTAAAAAGCTTTTAGGATTATCTCAATGCACACATATTAGTTCACTAATCTTCTGAAAATAGGAAAACTGTGATTGCAAAATCAACAGTATCATGTACTTAAGGGCTGGTGTAGACCTCATTAACACTCATGAACTGACACATTAGCTCAATACACAGTTTTAGTATTTAAAACAGGTTTGCCACAATGTTTGCACTGTTTCAGGACAAATGTATTTCTTCCGTGGAAACAAAAAGCAAATGTGTTAATATCTTTCTTTCTGGATTGGTGCAACAGTATAGCATTGGCCATTAGCAGGCCATTTTCGCCGGTTTCTGGGGGCTTTTCTATACTTCTGTCACTTCAAACGTTCAGTCTGCTTGCACAAACATAATGAAGCCTGCATCAAGCTTTGATCCTGGGAAACAAGGAACAAAGTTAGTTAATAGGTCTGTGCATTTGCATTGCATTTCCAAGTAGCCCAGTCCAGGGAATCTACACACAACATATTCAAACAGACATACAGAGAAAGGAAAAAATATAAGCTAACTTACAACCAGAAAAACCACCGTGACCTGCTGATGACCTGTCCATGGAAATGTTCATCCACTCAACCTTACATATACGCAAATAGTGAGTATTACACACAGATGGAAAAGAGAGGCCTGTGTGAACTGTACTGCATTGGATTTTGCAATTATAAACAAAATATATGAATTAAAAGATATTTTATTCAACAACCATTTCTTGAAATGCAACTTAAATGATGGCCATTCGTTTTAACAGTACACTGTAAAAAGTAGAAAACCTGCTAAAACTATCTTAAAAAGCTAGTTCTAACCCATAAGAATCGTATATGATTTAGTGTATACAGGTTGATTCAGTGATGTAACATAACATTTTTGACTTGAATAAATCTAGTTCATGTAGATGTTACCAATTGTAGGTTACTGATTATTATAATTTTTTTTCACTGTTTGTTGCTATTTGTGTTACCCATTAGATACAAGTTTCCAAAAGTATTGTATGCAGGATAAACAAAGATTTACGTTGTCAAACACTATGTACTTTTTACATTGCATGACGACGACGCTGGTGAAAATGTTTCTCTGTTCTTCTAAATTCTAAACATAACAGTTGGGGAAAAGTTGACATAACAATGAGTGAAATTATGGCTAGTGTGTAAATGTTGCTTTTGCAGAGCAAACTTGTTTTTTTTCTGTAATGTACAGCACTTTGGATCAGTTGATGTTGTTTGAATGTGCTTTCTAAATAAATGCTGCAGTGAAAAGTTGCATTTCAAAACGTTTTAGTGTTTGGTGTGTTGCTTGTTTAGCTTTGAAAGAGAAGCACTCAAGCTGGTATGAACTCCACAAGTCAAAACCTGATGATTCATGTTGACCAACATGGTGTGACAATGTTTAAAAAAAAAAAAAAGCATAATACAAAGCAAGAAAAAAAATGATCTGTCTTATAAAGCTGCTTAATTGATTAGTGGCAGAATCTTAAATACAGTAGTTCCTCTTTACTTCACATCACACTTTTTTTTTTTCTAAACCCTTCCAGGTTTAAATGGGATTTTGAGATCCCAGACTTCTGCTTTGGTGTTTGTTTGGCACTGGTTGGCTTTTTCTTATGGCAAGACTTAACTCATAGCTGGGGTTGTGCCAAACATACATGACTGTGGTGGAGGTTTACAATTTCCCTGTTTATAGCGAGCCCAAAACTCCACAATTGTACTATACGAGAGAGTCAGCAGGGGGAGTAGAGTTGAGATTTATATGTTTCTGTTTGACTTTTAACATCCTCATTCTCCTGCCAAACTAAACCAGGCTCATTTGAGACCGATTTATTTCCCCTATTTACACTTACTTTTTTTTTCTTCAGTTATAAGAGCTCTGTAGAGAAAGAATAGAAATAAAATGTTACTGTACAGCATTTAATAACAGTTTACATTCACATGAATCACTGACACAAACACACATTATTGAAAAACACACTTTTACTGAAAACCAACATTAACAGCCTTTTTAAACTGTTTGGAAGAGTGCACATTCTGTGCCATTTTGAAACATTTTAAAACATTATTTGAGCATATTAAACCCACTTGGTCAACCAATGGTGTGTCTTTGGGGCGGAGCAAGCTGTTTGTCGACCAATAGAAGACAGGGGAGTGGCACAGAAAGGATATTATGCTGCAATTTAAGCACATTTTCTTTTTCAAAACTCTGCGTATTAAAATATCTTGCAATAATACGCTTGATTATTTGCTAACAAACCCTAGTTGTTTAATATTACTGTATATAAAGTAGAAATTGTTAACTATAAATCAGTCACTCTATTCCATCATCAGAATAGTTCTGTGTATCACTCCCACAGGTCCGAAACGCTGTCATTTGTTTGTATAAAATGACAGCAACATTGATCACTGATATGGCAAACCAAAGTTGCCTCATATACATTAACCATTAAATATCACACAAGCCATTAGCTTGATTATTATTTCACTCATGGACCATTAAATACCATAAAACGAACATTTAACCACTGATTACATTACAGCAGAAAGCCGCATTGTTGCACTGCGTTCACTTGCATCATCTAGCTAAAAAAAGAATGTGCTGTGCAATGGAGACTGACAGCTTGTTTGTCAGATAAAATAAGGGCTGTGATATATATAAAGGTAACACTTTACTTAAAGCCTTTATATACTATGCATTATAAAAGTACTATTTTTAATGCATTAATTATGCTTTTGCAATGCACCTTTTAATGCATTGGATGATCTCATGAATAATTGTATCCACCGTTTTAATACATTATAATACGTATATCTTCATAGTTACACCTTTAGAAAGTGTAATGCATTAAATAAAGTAGAAATTGTTAACTATAAATCAGTCACTCTATTCCATCATCAGAATAGTTCTGTGTATCACTCCCACAGGTCCGAAACGCTGTCATTTGTTTGTATAAGATGACAGAAACATTGATCACTGATATCGCAAACCAAAGTTGCCTCATATACATTAACCATTAAATATCACACAAGCCATTAGCTTGATTATTATTTCACTCATGGACCATTAAATACCATAAAACGAACATTTAACCACTGATTACATTACAGCAGAAAGCCGCATTGTTGCACTGCGTTCACTTGCATCATCTAGCTAAAAAAAGAATGTGCTGTGCAATGGAGACTGACAGCTTGTTTGTCAGATAAAATAAGGGCTGTGACCACAACTATGTTGAATTATTGAAGAAGACTTACTTAAAAGATATGTTACAGCTATTGCATATGGCAAAAAAATATTATAAATATATTTTCTACCAATATATTTTTGGCCTTTTTTTTTTTTTTGAAAA
>NW_015649578.1:348121-357057 GCF_001515625.1 Sinocyclocheilus rhinocerous | reverse complement strand
AAAAATATCTGCATGAAAGCTGAGCTGAATGAGATGCAGATTCACAGATTCAAATCGTTTCCTGGTTTCCGCTGTAAACAAAGCAGCGCTGCACTTATGAACTTTAATATGCATTATACAGAGGCAAGAGGAAAAGAAAAAATACCATCTAAACTTTTCTAAAGACAGTAAGTTCCCCTCAGACATGCATTCATATAAACTCCTACCCCTAAATGAATCGCGATTTGTTTAGCATCTCATTTAGCATCTCAATCGATTTTAAACCGGCTCGCGGTTAATCGTTACATCCCTAATTAAAACACATGACAAACAAACCTTCAAATATCATAATGCTTTTTAACTTTGGTTACAATTATTAAGTAAATATATAATGCATAACAACATACATTATGAAAACCTTTATAGTGTGTTATGCATAAAGTCTTCAAGTAAAGTGTTACCACAAATTAAACATCATTAAAGTGATACTCAATACCCATACTCAATTTTGGGAAGTCCTGTGCCAAGAAAGCGCTAGAGATGTTAACAAGAATGTAAATGCAAGCAGATAGCACTTGCTTGCTTTCTATAATATACAGTAAACCTGCTTGGTTTGCATGGTCTATGGTGATTGCTCAGCACACCTATTTAATTGCAATCTGTCTGGAAAGTTTGGACTGATTTCTCAAAAAGAAAAAGAAAAATGTTTAGAGCAAAGGAAACTCCTCGTCTCGAGTTCAAGGAGGAAGGAACCACCACAGACTCCGATTAACATAATCAAATATACAAACTGTAAGATATATGACATTACAATCGTTCTTCAGACACCTTCTACAAGTCCCTCCGACCGCTGATCCTCGGCTATGTTTGTGTTCATTCCACTATTGGTTGCATTAAGTTTCATAATTCTGAGACTGGCAGGCCAGACACTGTTTTCTGAAATTGGGCAAGGCCACATGAGAAACTGGAAACATAAAAACATTGCTTATGCGTCTGGCCCCGTGCTTCAGTTTGCTTAGTGTTATGAACGCCGCTCAAACATCTGTAACCCACTAACCTAAATATACTCTTCTGTGGTGAAAAATAACAGCTTATGGGTAATATTTGCTTGCCAAAAGCATGTAGCTCAAAACAGTGGCTGAAGCGTGTGCAGCGGGCAATAGGCTTGAACTTCATTTTTCATAAGATGTTGTCATACATGATTGTGCAAGAAGTGCTGCATGTTTCAGGCAGAGATGAATCAGATCCAGCTGCTTTATCACTTCACTGATTTTACCCATGACTGTTTACGTTTCTTCGCTATCATTTCTGGTACTTGTTTACTGCATGTGGCTTCATTTAAAGCAATATGACCAGTGTGTGCATGGCGAAAAGCTTGAAAATAATGTCTTATCTGAAGTTCAAAGGCTTTCACAACTCTTTACTAAAAATGTAAATATCTTCAGGAATTACCTCAAGTGATGCAGTGTAACGACACAAGTATTTCACTCAGCAATGCATGTTTCTGTATGCAGTACAATAGTTTGTTTGTGAGGCTGTGAGGACAGAAAAGGTGAAGAGGAGTGTGCACACGAACGTCTGAAGATGACGAGAGAAAGACAAGCAGATAGAGAGAGAGATCTTTGCGTGCATTTCACTGATTGGCTGCAGAGGGTCAGTCAGACTCTGACATCTGCTGCTGATTCTTGCTAATAATAAATCAGGTTTGTTTCCTCACTGGCTCTTTTTCACTGAACTTTCCTTGTCTCTTTCTCGTCTCCATCTCTCTGTCTCTCTTTTTGCCTGTCTTTCAGGGGACAAGGGCCTTTTTAAAGGTTTTGTTTCCAGTATATGTGATACATTGTTTATTTATTTACTTTGTTTTATGTAATTATAATATTACAATTTAATAATATAATAAATCATATTTTTATTTTTGTATTAAAATATAAAAATAACTATATTTGTATAAGAATTTGACTTATGTGTGTTTCATTTTTTTTATTATTATTATAATATGCATAAAAAGATAGACTAACATAAATAAAACTAAATAATAAAAAGTCAAGTGAAATACACACCCCAAAGTTGACATAAAAAATACATTTCGTAAATGCATGTTATAGATCTCATTTTGAATGAATCATCCTTTTTTTTTTTTCCTCATAATGTTAAATTTAATTTAATTTAGCATAGACCCTGTCCTTACAAAACTGACTGCGAGCTCAAATTAATTTTTGAGTGCAACACCGACTTCTCAAAATCCAGTCAACAACTGATGGAGAGAAGTAAGTCTGTTTTATCATGACTGCAATGGTGACAAATACACTAAATATATGCAGAAAGCACAACTGAAAACTGAAATCTGTGCAATCAGTCAACTCTGTGCTTTACTGATTGTTTCTGAAGTTGGGTGGGTTTGATATCACTGTGACACAAAAACTCTCACTACATCCCCTCCTAAGAAGTCAAACAAAGCAGTAAAGCTTTCTGATCCCTTGTCAAGTCCCTGTGTTAAGGCAAGGCAAGGCATTTTTATTTGTAAAGCACATTTAAAACAGCAGCGGCTGACCAAAGTGCTGTACAATCTAAAAACGTAAAACGATCAAATACACACTAAAAGAAAATATGAAGTGGAAGAAAAATTCCCAACCTCCACCGAAAATGTTCTATCACAAAGATAGGATTTAAACCATTTCAATGCAGTACCTTGAATTTCTACACAAATCGCTCAACCTGTCAATTAAAATGGCATGGTCAATTAAACAGTTAAACAGATGTCCCTCACCTCTTTTAAACAAGCTTTTGACAAACCTGCTGTATTAACTACTATCTGTCTTTGATTATCGATTTATTTTTTTATTTTTTTATAGTGATAAAAACTGTTCTTTACTACTGAGTTAATTTGTTTGTCAAATTTAAGACCATTATCAAAGATCACACCCAAATTTTGTGCATGAGTATGAGAATTCACAGATAAAGGACCCACATTGTTATTTATCTGTATAATAGATGCTGGAGGTCCGAAAACTACAATTTCAGTTTTAGAATCATTTAATGTTAGAAAGTTGGCTGCCAACCAGCATCTTATCTCTGCTAGACAGTTTAATAGAGAACGTATATCATAATTATCCCCATGATTCAAAGGGAGGTACACCTGTGTGTCATCGGCATAAAAATGGTAATGAATGTTATACTTTTGAAAAATCCTGCCTAAAGGGAGCAAATAAAGTGAAAACAAAAGTGGGCCCAAAATTGATCCCTGAGGCACACCGCAAGTTAATGGTACAGAAGTGGAAGAAAAATTCCCAACCTCCACCGAAAATGTTCTATCACAAAGATAGGATTTAAACCATTTCAATGCAGTACCTTGAATTCCTACACAATCGCTCAACCTGTCAAGTAAAATGGCATGGACAATTAAACAGTTAAACAGATGTCCCTCACCTCTTTTCAACAAGCTTTTGACAAACCTGCTGTATTAACTACTATCTGTCTTTGATTATCGATTTATTTAAATTTTTTTTTTTTCTGCATCTGTCCAAAAAGAGCAAGTGTGAATCAAATGACACTGTTATCTCCAAAACTCAGGCAGCACACAAATAAATGTGCAAAAATTGTTAGCTATTGTATCTCAGATTTATTGTTGTTTTTATTAAAGATTTATGTGGCATAAAACAGCATTTGCAGCACTTTTAAGTTTCATTATCCATAATGTGATGAATATTCAAGGAATAATATAATGTATAATGTATGGATATAATGTTTGGCAGGCCTTTTATCCAAAAGGATTTGATTGGAAATGTTTAGTTGTGACATTATTGTTTAATATTTTGCTTTATTGGTTAATATTTTGGTTTACTATTTTGTTTGCCTCACCCATGTGACCTTGGTAAAGAGAAAAGCAATTTTGGGGGCAGAAAATTTTACTATATTAAAACATAAATACACTAATTTTATTTTATTATTTTTTTATTTTATTCTATTTTATTTTACAATCGAGATTTCCAAACTTTTTTGTAGGCCAATTTAGTACTTAAACTGAGATTTTACGTGTAAGTAGGGTTAGGGTTTTATTTTGAAATGTTTTGTTTTAAAATTATATATTTATTATAAATAAATACATTTATTTATTTTATTTTGTTTTCATATTTAAAATGTTTATCTGCCTTGTTGCATCCAAAGTGTGAATTGTCAAAAGCTTGCTAGTTTGAATTTGTCAGATATCAGTACTCCTGTGAATTTTGACTATTAATCGGGCAGTTTTGATGACTTTACCGTCTGCGTGGTCTGTTCTCCCACATTCATCGGAGCAGATCCAGTGGTCTTGTGTCACATATGGCTCCCGAATCTCTACAGTCCACTGAGAGATGTCATTTAGGACATTTACATCTCATTCTTCACAAGGCCATCACATTCACAGCTGTGAAAAAGCACCATGTTCAGCTGCCCCCAAATATGAATATCTGCACATAAGAGAGGAATATTTGAAAATATATGACCGAGTTTGGTTTATCATTAAAGTATATGGAGCGTTACCCACACTGTGCATATGGTCCGTGCCAACTTTACTGCACATTTATTGCATGCTGAAGTAGTAACAACTGCTTTTTTTCCCCCCACAGTGGACAGAGGCCCAGGTGGAGCATTGATCAGGGACGCAGGAAAATGTCTCTTATTCTCTTTTCTTCTCCTTCTCAGCATAGATGGACATAACCTCTACCTTGGTTGGAAACTCACACTGAAATATTTCCATATAAAACAGTCTCTCCTCTCTCTGTCTTGCTACATTTGAAAGGTCCTCCATGAAAGCAAAGCAATGTCTATATGGGCTGTAGAAAATATATAAACCAAATAACACATAAACAACCCCAACCCAAGAACCCAAATAATGTTTTTTTCTTCAATAAGTCAAGTGTGAAGTCACTGAAGTGTATTTCACCATAAATGCTTGTCTGTACATTTTAAACATATTTTAAAGACAATAGGAGTTATTATGTTAACACTTTATTTTAAGGACCAGTTCTCACTATTAACTAGTTGCTTATTAACATGCATATTACTAGCATATTGGCTGTTTATCAGTACGTAAAAAGCACATATTAATGCCTTTTTCTGCATGAGCATATTCTAAATCCCTAAGCCTACCCAATACCTAAACTTAACAACTACCTTGCTAACTATTAATAAGCAAATTAGGAGTTTATTGAGGCAAAAGTCATAGTTAAAGGTTTGTTAATAGCAAGAATTGGACCTTAAAATAAAGTATATATATATATATACTGTATATGAAATCAGAATGAAATATTCTGATTTTGGGGTATTATAGTATTAGCATATGGCCTGGTAATGTTCTTCACAGATTCATTGAGATTCACACTCATACTGTAAAGTGGAAATTTATTGCACTTTGAATATTTTGATGATATTTATTTTCACTACCTTTCCCCCTTTTACTGTATCTAAAGCATCAAAAGCTTAAATCCAGCATTGCAATTTAAGTCAAAACAGAATAAATCACTTTTGTAGCTATAATTAAATATCCCCCACTAAACCTCTACACTATTATGTTCTCATGGAGGCCAGCAGATAAATCTACACTGCCGGCACCGATTCACTACGCCACATTAAATTCTTTCAGATCAATTAAACTTAGCAGCTCAGTTTACAAGTGACCACTCTTAATGTCCCTCCTACACTCATGCGGGTGCACAAGAAATTTGTTACACCTTTACTAAATGAACAGAAGGCTGAAAACTCCCAGAATGATCCTTTAAAACAAGTTGTATTGGTTTACAAAATCCAGTGTTTTGTTCACTTCAAATGCATGTGCTAACTGATATGTTTCTTTACGGATGGGTCACGTCCCTCACCTGCATCATGAAATCTGTGTTCCTGCATCAGCTCTTATTGTTGACCTTGTCCAAGAAAGACAGCAATATGATTGGCTTTACATCTAAGGAAATGCAGCTGTTTAGAAAAGAGCCTGTTTTCCTTTTGTTGTTCCTTGGGCCAGGACTGTAGAGGCCTCTGCAATTTGCTGGGTTTTTTTGTGAACACAGAGTAGTGTAAACATACTGTAAAATTAGTTATGAGTACTTCTCCATAAGACAAGGATGACCTTAATGCAATGCTTATTAATATGAACCTAATTTTGTTTCTTATCTACACATGGACGTTATCCATCAGTGTTTAAGGTTCAGAGCTAACTTAGCGTTTCAGAGCCTTTTTGACATCGACTCTTTTTTTCAGTTTGTGTTTTAGTGGACGAATGAGATTCTGAGATTTTTCCTTTTAAATGAGCATTTTTTTATCAGACTCCTATGTTTAGGTTCAGTAATTTCACTTTAATGGCAATGAAGAGGTTATTAGTCAGTTATTTAAAATGCCTTATTTTCAAAAATGTCCAATGTGATTTTAATAGGAGCCTGATAAAAAAAGCTAATTTAAAAGAAAAAATCTCAGATGGACTTAATTGTGTTATTTCATAATTATTTTTAATGTAACTGAAATGTATTATCTATTATAAATATAGTTAAAATGAATGTACTGACAAAATTGATGGCAACTAAAATATACTTTAATGGCATTGTATTTCATGTATTTGTAATTTGTAAGTTGCAATCAAGTACATTTGAAATATATTAAATGTATTCAAGTGTGTTTAAAAAATAGTTGTGAAAGTCTACTTTCTTTAAGTGCACTTAAGTATCCTTTTATTTTATTCATATCATCTGTAAGAACAGTTCTTTAAGTTAAGATTTAAAGTACACTACAAGTGCACATCCAATTCAATTAAGCACACTTCTTTCGCACAAGGGTTGCAAAACCCACACAATCATGCATTTTTATGTGTGACTTAGTTGCCCAAGTCCTTTTGGACACCAGATTAATGTTTCTTGTCAAAAATGAATGTTAAAGGATGATCAATGCTAAATAAGAGCAATCTAATAGCATATAATAGCCAACTTCTAAACCAGTTAATGGAGCAATATCTCTTGAGTGCATTAGTGGGAAATAAGTCATGAGTTACAGAACAAATTACATTTTACAACCCCATTGTGACACAGGCATCTGTGATTTCACACGCTTTATGTAAAATTTACAGTTGCAGGATTGAATGACATGGAGGTGGGGGTAACGTGAGTCCCGGTGCGGGCTGAGCGGCTGTCTTCAGTGAGCACCGTGCATGCTTTTTTCCTCTCTCCGCGGCTTTACGGCCTCTCCCTGTGTGAAGAGGTGTGACCAGAACCGAATGCTAAGTGTTATAGACACAGATAAACGCTACAGTGCTAGCCTAGCGCAAGGCTGATGGCAAAAACACATGGGGAAGGAAGCTGGCTTTCCCAGGGAGCTGAGTGGAATATCTGTGGTCGGGGGTTTTGACGCTGGCCAGGGCTTAGTCTGAGCTTTGAGGCCCACTGAAGAGTGGGTGCTAGAAATGCCATTATTATTTGTGGTTAACCTGATAACCATTTTCACAGTCAACTTTGTGTCTAAGATGATGTGTAGGATATTTTCTTTCTTTCTTCTTGGAAAAATGAACCTTTTGTAAGACATCTTGAGTGGCAAACATTCATGTTAAAGGTTTGTGTGTATGTGTGTGTTATTTTTTTATTTTATTTTATTTTGCGTCAAAACCGAGACTGAGTTTTTAACCCTGCCAGTATATTTAAAGGGGTAGTTGACCTCTCCTGACTGGCTATATGTGTTATTTTTTTATTTTATTTTATTTTGCGTCAAAACCGAGACGGAGTTTTTAACCCTGCCAGTATATTTAAAGGGGTAGTTGACCTCTCCTGACTGGCTATAATCTTCTAAACAAATTTAAATTGAACTAATTTATACTTGACTAAAAGCAAAATCAAAGGTCACACTTTAGTTTGGGGACCAGCATTATTAACTAACTATTAAGTATAACCTTTCCTCAATAAACTCCTAATTTGCTGCTTATTAATACTTAGTAAGGTAGTTGTTAAGTTTAGGTATTGGGTAGGATTAGGGATGTAAAATATGGTCATGCAGAATAAAGCATTAATATGTGCTTTATAAGTACTAATAAACAACCAATATGATAGTAATATGCATGCTAATAAGCAACTTGTTATTAGTGAGAATTGGTCCCTAAACTAAAGTGTTACCAAATAAAATAAAATAGAACAAGCATGTTTTTTTTTTCTTAATTCTCACTAACAGAATGCAAAAAAAATAGCAATATCTTACTTATTATATTTCTGTGTGTGTACATTATGGTAGTAATTATTGCTCTGCTTTTAATTTGTTGATTAAATGAAAAACAAAATAGTGTGCAACTAATTTACTCTGGTACAATAAAAAGAGTTACTTGGACATGTTATGTTACTTGATTAGTGTATGTCAACGTTTAAATTTGTATTAGTGGCCACCCTTACCATGTCAGTCCAGAATCTCAGCATTACATAAATGTAAGCAGTGCCAAGTTCCATGACAGCATAAACTCCTGTTAAATATGTTATTGATATATTGTTGTAAGGCCTGTCTAACTAGCCCAACCTTGAGCCATGAGCATTCAACACATCATATAGCAGCCACGTTTAATATGTTTATATTTACAGTCTCTTGGCCAGAGAGCAAAGAGAGTGATTTCTATAAAAAATTCTGGAGAGGATACTTAAACTGGCATTAGTGGTACAGACCTCTACAGTATAATTGTCTTGCTTTTCGGAATTTCTTCAAATGGCCAAGATGAATTGTGATAAAAGTTGTATCAGTATAACGACCTCATCCAATGTTTGAACATAATGATGCTTCATGATGTAGAAATCTGCTTTGAGGCCAGATTAAAATGTAATCTGAAATCTTGAGATCTCTATGCTTTCTTTCCTCGTCCTTAATCTTTACAATCATGCCCAGAATAGAAATTTGTTCCCAGAATAAAGTACACACACAAAGGATGTTTATAACTAACCTGCAAGAAGATCTAAGGGTCCGTTCAGTAA
>NW_015649578.1:306372-348029 GCF_001515625.1 Sinocyclocheilus rhinocerous | reverse complement strand
CCGTTCAGTAATTATATATATATATATATATATATATATATCAAAACCTATTAGCTGTATGCAACAATTCACAACTACTACTGCTATTCATAACTACTTTGACTAAAAACATGCAGGTGGTGGAATAATAACTTAGGAAGTAATAAATCGATTTGAGAGTCAAAGTCTCAGTGTTGATTGTGAATGATCGCTGGAACTAAGGTTTTAGAAAACACACAAACACTGAACTATGTTGGGAAGAGCTGAACTTGTGACCAACGGTGCTTTTGGGAAAGAACAAAAAAACACCCCAATTTGATATCAGACTTATATTGTGTTCTTGCGAACAGTCTTGTACCTGACATGAGACAATCGTGAGGGCTTCATCAAAAACTTGCTTTCCAAGGAAACAATATAAGAACTCAATCTTGGCTCCATGCCGGGGGTCTCCACCTCTCTAAGAGGGGGCTCAAACCATTGCTTATTGGCCTTCTACCCATTCAGCCAGAAAAACAGCAAGACATGCAATTAAATCATGATCCCTCAGTCTGCTCACCAAAAGATGCAAGATGCAGTGACCCAGCAAAGAAATTCAGAAGGCAACTTTAAAGGTGATAGATCAACCATTCTGCCCAAGGATAGGGCCGTACTAAAGGCCATTGTCATTGGCGCAGGTGCAAAACCTTTGATGTTTGTCATTTTAGTGACTCTGCTTTTGAATTCCATCAGCTGCTTTACATACTAATTAACCTGACCAGCCACTGAAACAGATAAATGGACAACCTGAAAAGTGTGCGCGAGGCCAAGAAAGATCAGACAGTAAAACTCGTTTATGCTAATCGGGATGTTTGAAGAGGAAAAGCCAAAGGGTTCATGTGAAAAGCAGCCTGACGCTCCTCTGGAGCAGTTCACCATAATCACAGGCATCCGATGCAAGGATATCTCCATCCACATGTTGTGTTTGGGTCCAGCAGATTTCCACAGAACCCTACTATATGCACACCCAGAGCAAAATCATGATGCTCGATTTGTAACACTTTATTTTAAGGACTTAGATCCCTTAATCCACCCCATACCTAAACTTAACAACTACCTTACTAACTATTAATAAACAGCAAATTAGGAGTTTATTGAGGCAAAAGTCATAGTAAATAGTTAGTTAATAGTGAGAATTGGTCGCCAAACTAAAAACAAAAACAAGACAGTTGTGTTCATATAGTAAAAAATATGTGGTTAGCATATAGCTTAGATCACTTGGTCATGGAAGAATTTGATGCTAAATATTAATGTTCATAATGAGATCTCCGACTTTTGACTGCAAGCTTTGGTATTTTGGCAAATTTGAGGATGGTCGCAAATTAGGAGTTTATTGAGGCAAAAGTCATAGTAAATAGTTAGTTAATAGTGAGAATTGGTCGCCAAACTAAAGTGTGACCAAGTAGACAAAAACGAGACAGTTGTGTTCATATAGTAAAAAAATATGTGGTTAGCATATAGCTTAGATCACTTGGTCATGGAAGAATTTGATGCTAAATATTCATGTTCATAATGAGATCTCAGACTTTTTGCCTGCAAGCTTTGGTATTTTGGCAAATTTGGGGACAGTATGTAACACTGATGTCTTCTGAAACTAGAGAAGACTCGTGAGAATACTGGAGCCTTTATTTCGATAGTCCACTTTAAACATCATACTGCCTATAAGTAACTTTGCAACTAAATGTCAACTAACTCTCATTAGAGTATTAGTGGACTGTTAGGTTATGGTTGGGGTTAGTAGAATAAGTTGACATACTTGCGACGTTCTTATAGTGAGTAGAATATCTGTTGCGGACCATCAAAATAAAGTGTTAGCAGTTATTAAACAAACAGTCTAACACTGTGACTGCTAGTTGACATGTAGTTGCAAAGTTACTTATAGTCAGAACTGGGAAAATTACTTACAAATTGTAGTCCGTTACTGATTCCAAATTACAAGAGCAAAATTTTAGTTAGTAACATAATCCATTACATTACACACTACTTTTTGATTACTTTTAGATTACTTTTGACCTAACTCGTTTATCACATTGATTTAAATAGGATAATATTGTACCAAATTGATATAAAAATACAAAGAGAAAGAAAGTTATTAACAACATGAAGTGCATAACATTACATCAAGGTTTACGTCAAATGTGTTACTTAATTATTAACTTACTACCTTAAAATCTCATGGGGTATTTTAAGTTAATATATTCGGTGAAAGAAGTTCGGCTGACAAAAAAGTTTGGGAATCCCTGCATTACATGTAAATAAGAAATAATGTGAATTTGTGCACTTTAACGTGCAAGACAAAAGCCTTCCAAAGACATAGAAAAGCATGGTTAAATAACCCACTGAATGATGATTCAAATAAAAATAAATGTGTTCATTAGCAGTTGATGCAATGTTGAAATGCTGAGAAAACACTTCTTAAAATTGAAATGATTTCTGTAAATCCAGTGGTCAAATGCTGTGAGGCCTCTCAATTTTCTGTGTAATTACAGCCAGCCACCTGACTAGTGACTGGTCTTTGTGTGAATGTTCACAAAACTGAAAGACTTTCTGACTGTATATAAGCTGTAAATATTAGAAAGAAAAATTTAAAAGAGGAATTATGAGAATCAATAAATTATGAATCAATTATTGCTATTGTATGAATAATATGTAATCACGTAATCAATAAAAAAGTAAATGTAGTCAGATTATGAGTATTTGAGAATGTGATATAATCTAATTACAAGTATTTAATTTTTGGAATCTGATTATGTAATCCAGATTACAAGTAATCAGTTACTAGCCAGCACTGCTTATAGTTAGTAGAATGTCTAAAGTGGACAATCAAAATAAATTGTTACCAAAAATCACCTATACTCATTAGTTTCTATAAGAAACAACAGAGATGTTACAGAGAACTCATTTTTCTTTCTTATGGGTGTTTAGTAAACTCTGCTGGGTAGATGTTGGGTAGGCTAGTTGTTCACAGGAGAACAACTGGGGGCTCTCTGTCACACCTGAAGCACAGTGGCACACCTTCCTCTTACAAATCACAACCACATGCTGTCAGCAGACCACAACGCCCCCCCCCCAAATCCCAGCAGCCCTCCACACACATGCACATAGACATGCCTGTTCCACAAGTAATCACCAATTACTCAAGAAAAGACCGCTTTGTCTGAGCAACTGCAAGTGTCTGCTCCCTCATAATGATGCTGCGTTAGCTGGGAATTTACAAGTCCGGTTTGACTCCTTTGAGCTGGATCAAGCACTAAGCAAGTTAGAATCCAGGTTATCTGCTTAGCTTTTCCATGCATGCAAATCTTTCATGTAAACTGAAACCTGTACTTTTGCACTGCTTTAACGCTAGCTCTGATCATTAGGAACGACAACAAGAAACTTAAGCCTGCAGCTCTCGAACATCTTGCCCCAAAACAGTCCACAAACATAACCCTGAACATAACACATCCTCCAGCTCCGGGACCTTTAAGGATTTAATCAGCAGTTTTGTGTTTCCAAGGTTTGTAGAAGTTCTTCAGCTTGCTTGATGAGGGCAATGCAACACCTTTGACATCTTAGATGTGAAATGGATCTGTGAAACCACAGAATTGCTCCTCTAACACTTTTTGGAGCATTCTTGCTATCAAATTAGTCTGATCATTTGTAGAACAAATGCCTTTGTAATGCAGTTCATGAGAAATGTGAATCAATATACCTGTTACAAAAAATATGTCTGGAAAAAATACTGGGCACTGGCCATTTAAGTGACTGGAGTAGGTAGCAAAATGCTAATTTCTTTAAATTATTTCCTTTCAGCATTAAAACAATAAGAAGGTTGGACTATTTTTAATGCATAATTAATAATGGCATCACATAATCACCATACTTTAGTTGCAATATCGCAAATGTCTACTAAATATACTTATATAACTTACATATAACAGTCTAGCTCTTAATTAAATTTTTAGCACTCTAAATCCTGATCAAAGCTTCAGAAATGAATCACAAACCTATGGCCGTCCATTTAGTGGAGGTAAATTGTTGCTAATCCTTCAGGCTTAGTGTCTCGCTGTACAAAACTAAATAGCTCCCCCTAGTGTGAACTGCAATTTCTCCACTAGCTGAAAATGAAATATGAGCTTATGAAAGGGTCTAGGATCTACAAGCATTCTCCCCCAATAATACTAAGTGCAGTTAATAGACTGATAATAGCAGGAAAGATACTGTCTGCAGCAGTGCCAGGATCTATTGACTGTTATGTGAAAACATGTTAACATGGACTAGTGATGGTGACAACTCTGTTACAACAGCCCTGTGAGGTTGTAGGGTTTGAAGAAGGCAGTTATTAGAGATAAAGCCATGCTCAATACATTAACTAGTTGACCTGAACAGCTAAAAATAAGATAAGGACAGCATTGAATCATATTCAACTTACTCTTCCATCTTGACATGCTTTTCATGTGGCTTTTACAACATTACATAGCACTGCCAGCATCATTTTACATTTTAAAAATATGTTCTTAACATTAAGACATAAAGAACATAATCCAACATCTGCTTGCCCATCTTCTATAGCTAGCTAGCAAGCTAACATAGCTAATAAATATATATTTGGTGAACACTCCTCATGCACTCTTGAAAATTCGAGGGGCTTTGTTTTAAACACATTGCTACCAAGCTAATTTAGTCAGCTTGCTAACTTAGCAAATATATGGCTCATCAGTAATAGGCTCTGTTAGAAAGAAGTCATATTGTCTCATGAGGAAAGCTACTGAGAATAAATACATACCCCTGTGGAAAATAAGTACACTTTAGCATAGTTATTACAGAAATAATATACTTTTAAGGAATACACTGAAGTGCAAACTGAATGTAATATTTCCAGACACTTAACTGCATGTTATTTACAATTCAATGAAAATGTATTATAGTTTAAATTTAAAAGAAACACAATTATTTGAACTTAAAAGTGTTTTCAAACCCACTTAAGCAGGACTTAAGTACGTCTTTATATGTAATGTCATAATTTATTATTTTGTCTTTGAATATTATAATATAATATAAATATGAAAGTATACTGACAAACGTACTGACAAGCATTTGTGGTAAACTAAAATATACTTTAATGTAATTTCTACTGAAACTTGTATGTCATGTATATTTGTAATGATGAAATAACAATTTACTGAATTTAAAATATATTAACTTTAAATGTAAGATGTAAGAACAACACATTACTTTAAAAATGACTTTATATGTTCTTGAGTATGCTAGTCAACACATAAATAAGTGTATCTTTAAAGTGTATGTCTTTAAAGTATTCATACACAAGATTTTAAATATACTTTAAAGTAAAACATTAAATTTAAGATTGTTACAAAGGGCTATTTTAAATAAAAAAGTGTACTTAGTGTGTTAAGAAACATGAAAGTGCCTTTCTAAGCACACTTAAGTATATAACTCGCAGTTATCGGCAAGTACAGTTTTTAAGATTTTTTAAATACTTTTTTTTTTCATTCAAATAATTAAGCACACTTCTTTTTCACAAGGATATGCTGAGAGGCTACCAGTCTTATAAAATACCTGCTCTTACAAATACATCTGTCAATGTCAAACCAAGATTACTATTTTTTTTATATACAAGACAGTGAAGTATATAGTGTCATAAACACATTTCTAAACATTGCCATACAGAAGTTTGAGGGTGGTTCCCTGGACATCAAACGCTGGCACAATATATGCTACATGCTACTTGCACACCCTGATGCTTGCCATTTTGTGTCAAAAGTAACATCAACAAGTTCTTTCTTTGAGCTTTTTACATTTATGATGGATAGGTGTTAAATATGTTGTTGACTCTGTTTCAACAGAAGCTTATGTTGCAATTTAACTTGCACAGTCAGGAAGAAGAGTCTGTCTATGCAGATTCCTAAGTGATTCCCCCCCTGCTAAAGTACACAGAAAAGTTACAGTGCATTGAGCATTGTCCCTCAGGTGGATGTACCCTAATGCCTCACATAATGTCTTATGCTCAGTAACACAGACTTATGTTTAACTAGAGTCAAAAAAAAATAGATACCAGTTTGCATGAAGGTCAAGATCAGGCCAATGTCAAGCTGCCATACTGTACTTCAGGAGCTGTGCATGTCACAATGGTGTGCTCAGCAATGTACAGGACGACATGTGCTACAAATAGCATACCCTACACATAGATCATGTGAAACCACAGTGTTAATATTCACGCTATCTGGGAAAAGACATTACAGAATACAGAAATAGACAGATACAAAATAGAGCGAGCAGGTCTGTCATATATAACAAGAATAATACATAAACACACATACAATATTCCATTACACTCTATTAAAGTCCCACTCCAGACATGGTTCTTGGTCACTCTCTGCATACTTAAGGTTTCAATATTCACAATGTAAAACCTGCTGTAAAACACATGGCTGTAATATATTATTTAGCCATTCCCTGTAATAAAAGACATTGAAAAACAGTGCTTTTTTGCATTTTCTTAACATTGTTTTTCCATTATTTTCTCTTTAAACATTAATCAGGACTTTTTTGGGCCACCCTCTATTTCTCTCTGCTGCTTAAAGATTTAAATGTCGCCCCATCAGGATCTGGCTGTTTTGACAGGGCTCAGACAGGAAAATGTTTGGCAAAAATTTGCTGAATTAAATTTTTTTTTTCTTTCTCCTCCCCATCCCATTAACAGAGGATTGCTTGGGCTGCAGTTTGCAGTGCTTCGAGAGAGTGCTGAGTTTGGCCTTTACAGGCTCTCGGCTGTTGATAAAGGAAGTAGCCCAGTGCTAAAGAATTCCTTCATTAGCCCTGCTTAGGGTTTAACGACACACACACACACAGTCTAAACCTCTACAATAGGCCTCATATCGAGTCTTTTAAATATAAATATGTAACATTTAGTCAATCCAACATTATACATTATATAAAGGTACTCTGCAACACTGCTAACAAAAATGGCTCAGTATGTAATCGGTACAATGCAGTTATACAAATCTAATCGTGCAAAGAAGAAATCAAGAAACAAAATGAGACTTTTCTCTGCCTATAGTTTAAAAACACCATTTAGATGCATCTAAAAAGGACTAATTTTAATGTTTTGAGTATATTTTTGGTCTGTGTAGTAACTTAATCCTATACCCTACAGCCACCAAAGACATGTCCAATAGTTATTTTTACTGAATTCTTTATGGTAACTTGAAAAGGATGTAAGTGTTTATTAGCAAAAGAAACATGATGAACCGCTCAGTGTCATATGTCTCAGCTTTATTCAGAAAAATCCAATTATGGATTTATTTAAGTGGTCAACTGTGCTTGGAAACAACAGTATGTGTGTTGAAGGATCTCACATCCCCACTAAAGGTGATCCTGTGATTTACAGGGAGTAATGAAAAGCACAGACCCATGCAGAGATCTTAGATGAGAAGACTAACAATGCCATCACACACATACTGTTTTACTCTATATATGCACTCTAAAAAATGCTGGGTTCTTTCAACTCAATTTTGGGTCAAATATGGACTAACCCAATTGTTGGGTTAAAAATTTAATTTAAAAATAGTAACAACTGAAACAACCCAGCATTTTTTAGAGAGAGTGTGTGTGTGTGTGTGTGTGTATATATACACTCTAAAAAATGCTGGGTTGTTTCAGTTGTTACTATTTTTAAATTAAATTTTTAACCCAACAAGTGGGTTAGTCCATATTTGACCCAAAATTTAGTTGAAACAACCCAGCATTTTTTAGAGTGTATATATAGAGTAAAACAGTATGCGTGTGATGCCATTGTTAGACAAACCCAGCAATTGGGCTGTTTTGACCCAGCAATTGGGTTGTTTTGACCCAGCGGTTGGGTTAAATGTTTAACCCAACCTTCTGTGTAGTAACCCAACCGCTGGGTCAAAACAGCCCAATTGCTGGGTTTGTCCCTATTTTACCCAGCACTGGGTTGTATTTAACCCAGCATTTTTTAGAGTGTATAATTGCACTTGTTCTTGGTATCGTGCCAAAGTTTGAGGTCAGAAATAGTTTTTAAATGATTTTCAAAGAAGCTACCCAGAAGGTTGGGTTAAACATTTAACCCAACCGCTGGGTCAAAACATCCCAATTGCTGGGTTTGTCCCTATTTTACCCAGCACTGGGTTGTATTTAACCCAGCATTTTTTAGAGTGTATAATTGCACTTGTTCTTGGTATCGTGCCAAAGTTTGAGGTCAGAAATAGTTTTTAAATGATTTTCAAAGAAGGGTCTAATACTTACCAAAGCTGCATTTATTTGATCAAAAATACAGTCAAATAATAATTTTTTAAAAAGTATAAATAAAAGGAAAACAGTAAAATTGTGAACTATTATTACAATTTAAAATAACTCTTTTCTATTTTAGTATATGTCCCAGCAATTGGGTTGTTTTGACCCAGCGGTTGGGTTAAATGTTTAACCCAACCTTCTGTGTAGTAACCCAACCGCTGGGTCAAAACAGCCCAATTGCTGGGTTTGTCCCTATTTTACCCAGCACTGGGTTGTATTTAACCCAACATTTTTTAGAGTGTATAATTGCACTTGTTCTTGGTATCGTGCCAAAGTTTGAGGTCAGAAAGAGTTTTAAAATGATTTTCAAAGAAGGGTCTAATACTTACCAAAGCTGCATTTATTTGATCAAAAATACAGTAAAATAATAATTTTTAAAAAATTATAAATAAAAGGAAAACAGTAAAATTGTGAACTATTATTACAATTTAAAATAACTCTTTTCTATTTTAGTATATGTTAGAATGTAATTTATTCCTGTGATCAAAGCTGAATTTTCAGCATCATTACTCCAGTCTTTCAGAAATCATTCTGATATGATGATTTTGCTGCTCAAGAAGCATTTTTTATTATTATCAATGCTGAAAACAGTTGTGCCGCTTCATATTTTTGATGAAACTGCTACTTTTTTCAGTATTCTTTGATGAATAAGAAGTTAAAAAGAACAGCATTTATTAGAAATAGAAATCTTTTGAAACATTATAAACGTCTTTAGTTTCACTTTTTATCAATTTATAGAGTACGTCCTTGCTGAATGAAAGCATCACTTTCTTGAACTGTAGGAAATATATGGCGTCAAAATAAGATATGCTTTTAACATTTTATAAATGCAATCGAAACCCCTATTCAGAAGTTTATTCTTGAAGAAAAGAAAAAAAATAAGAAAACTGATAACGAAAGCAGGTACTATAGTAACCAGCATCTTATCTCCAATAAGGGTCAAAAAGCACCATAATTGTGGTGTATTTGTGTTTGCTAATTAGCTCTTCCAAAATGTAATTCGAACCATTACAGATGTTTCAATCAGTTTGGGAAATTCTATTCATTAACAGTTAACATAAAATTTGGAAGGACAAGGCTTGTTGGACCCACTTTAAGTGTCCTTAACTGCTATGTACTTATATAAATAATTTGATAAAATGCACTTATTGTGTACATACATGCTTTTACATTGTACTTATATTTCGAAATGCTGTCCTGTAATTACATCTGTAATTAATTTCTGTAGCTACATTTATAATTACACTGTTGACCCTACTTCTACCCCTTAACCCTAACCAGACCAAAATAAGATATGCTTTTTTTTAGATTATTATTGTGTACATAAATATAAAAATGCCTACATGTCATAATGGATATTTGCTTGTATCAGAATTACGCGCACGAGCAGATCCGTTCCCTCACTAGAGAAGCGTTCAGTTTTTCCGCTTGTAAATTCCGCAATGTAAATAGCGAATCCGCCATGGCGCGAACGCAACTGGCTTTTAAAGGGAATGGGAGAATCTGATTGGTTTATGGCACGTTACGCCCAAAACACACAATAGGGACATATAGGGAATAGGGACAACCCTTTTAGACCATGCGCCGAGCGCGCCGACCATTTTTCCCGTCCCCGGGGTCGTCACAATATGGCAAGGGGCGTAACATTTCCGTCACACGCTTGAGGAATTCGGCCAATCACAACGCACTGGATAGCTGGCCAATCAGAGCACACCTCGCTTTTCAGACCGATATGTGGAAAATAATGTGTTTTTTTAACCTTAAACCGCATAAACACATTTCATTAACCAAATACACAAAATAATGTTCTTTTTATCAGCATCATATGACCCCTTTAAACTATCAAAAGTGGATTCGGACACGCCCTAAGTGCAATTGCGCCGTGCGTGCGCTTTAGACCATACGCTTGGATTGTTAAAATAGGGCCCATAGTTGGTCAATGGCGCAGTCTATTTCAGTGGCCTCAAAATAGCAACACGCCAGCAATGCGCCTGAAATAAGGCTCAAAGGCTCAAATAAACCTTTTAGCTGTGCTGCCATTCTGGATTACATGAAGAATAGGACGCAGAAGAAGAAAGTTCAACACTCTTCAGCAATAAAAAAAGAAACACAAATGTTAAGTTTATCTCAAGTAATTTTTGCTTATTTATATGGTTGAACTGGATCTTCGAAGGTCAGCAGTAAAATGGGATTAAATACATAAATGTTATTTGTGTTATTTAACATATTTAATTATTGCAGGCTTGCGTCATATTCTGAGTTTGCATGTCACTGTTTTTATTAATTTTGAGGAATGCTGGATCTGTTTTTGTACAAGTGAGATGAGTAAATGCATGTTCACATTTAGTCTAGATCTACAGTATCATCATGTTCACACAGCGCACACAACGCCTCTGAACTTACTCCGGTATTCTCTCAACGTGAGGACAGGAGAGCTGTCAGCCAATCAATGGGAAAACAAAGTAACAGGCATTACTTATTTGAAAAAGTAACTCAGATATTTTCTTGTAAATTAAAAAGTAATGTGTTACTTTACTAGTTACTTAAAAAAGTAATCTGATTACGTAACTCGCGTTACTTGTAATGCATTACCCCCAACACTGGTTATTAGTGTGTTTCTTTACAGCAGTGACTGGTCGTCTCCGTATGGCATGCAGGTACTTTCTCAAATCACCTTGTATCTTGATACAAAGGTTTGCCATCTGTAGCTTCAGAAGCCTGGCTAACCATATTAATTAATCAGCAGACTGGGCAAACAGCTCATTAGAGCAGGAGGCGACCCAAGGGCAAGGAGAGTCATTACAAAGCGAGAACCGGAGCCAGCGCCACATTATTAAGACATTGCCAGCTAATGAAGGTGACAAGAGAGGAAGGCGACAAAAAAAATAATAATTTACAGAGAGAGATATCAATCCCACGAGCTGCAAGAACAGCGAAATTGAAGATATAGATCACCAATCCCTTTATGGGGATGAAGGGAAATGTGTGATAATTTCCCTGATAAACACGCCACTGACATTGCCATATAAACGAGCGTGGATTTATCCCTGCGGAGGCAGATGAGATGACTGCGGTTCGGAGGTCCTTGTGAACTCATAACAGCACTGGCAGGCAAAATAAAAATCAACAACTCGGCAAGGCGCTGATAGCAGCCATCCATTGCGCGCAAATTGAACTGTCACCTTTAGTGTCACTTTTCCAGCCGAGCAGATGAAAAAGACAACCACGTAGCGGTAATGTTCCGCAAAATTAATTCCTGGTGGGAGAAAAAGACGTGGAGACATCAAACAGATAAAGACTCTCTGTGTGGAAACAGTCTCTCGGGGCCTGTTTACGTCTGTAGTGATCTACTCAGCGGCCCTCCTTTGTTAATATGACAGGGTTTGTCATCCATTGCTAAATAAATGGAGCTAATTTATCCTCTGGGAAAGCATGCAATGTCAGCAAAACTAACGACGCGGCTTATTCTCCAAATCACACAGTGACTGTGACAATAACAGGTCATGTGACCAAACTCTACACTATGTCGTGTACCTCCATCAGTCAGCAAGAATGAAAACAACGATCATACTGACGCACAAATGATGCACTAATACACACACAAATGCACAGACAGAGAATATATTTATATAGAGATTGTCAGTGTTGACAATTACACGGTATGGAAGCCAATCACAAGCCAAAATCAAAATAACCCTTTTGAAAAAGAAGTGTACTTAATTGTATTGAATGTGCACTTGTAGCGTATTTCAAATTTTAAAAGTAAAAAAAAAAAAAACTGCACTTGCAGATTACAGTATATAATATTTATAAAATAAAAGGCCACTTAAGTGTACTTAGAGAGATACTTTCATGACTGTTTCTTAACACACTTAAGTACACTTTTAAAAAGTAAATTTTATAATAATGTCAAATTAAAAGTTTTACTTTAAAGTACATTTGAAATCATTATGTTTTAATAAGTTTTTGTCATGCTATAAAGTACACTTATTTTGACGTTTAACATACTAAAACACTTAAAATACTTGATTATTATTTAACTATAGTTTGTTATTTGATATTACATTTAAAGTTAAAATATTTTAAATGTAATAAATTGCAACTTCATCATTACAAATATGTTTAAATACATGACATACAAGTTTCAACAGAAATTAAATTATACATCATTTTTGTTTGTATGTTTGATTAATGTAAGTTAATTTAATTATTGTAATTTTATTGTAACTAGAAGTCTTCAGTTGACTGTTCCAAGGACACGCTTGAAATCGAAAGGAGATCATGCCTTTTCAGTGGCTGCTCCTCAGCTATGTAACATGTTGCCACCCTATATAAGAAGTCTCTTCTTAAAATCGTGAGTCGGGAAGTCGGGAAGTCGTGGCCTAATGGTTAGAGAGTCGGACTCGTAACCCAAAGGTTGCGGGTTCGAGTCTCGTACTGGCAGGGATTGTAGGTGAGTTAAAATTGCTTATTTCTCTGGATTTAAACATTCTTCGAAACATTTGGGATAATGTAAGTACACAAGCCAGCAAAATATATAACACTGTTCTAGTGGTTTTTGGATATTTTAATAAAAAAATCTTACATATTGTGCCTTTAAGTGTGTAAAAAAACAATTTTAATTTCAACTAATTGCATTTAATATATATTTTTTTATCTTTAATACACATTCATTTAATTGTAATTAACATTAAGTGTCTGAAAACATTACATTCAGTTCACACAGTACATTTGCAGTCGCAGTGATACTCTTTTTTTTTTAAAGTATGTCCAAATGTAATAGTATATAAACAGATAAAACCTAAATTCATGTTATGGTGAAACGGCAAAAACGGTATTGTAGCAGCATTATGGTGTGACGATCGAATTGTTTGGTAATAACGTGTTACAGTGCTAAATGTCTGCCACATTCATAAAGCATGTCATTTGTATGGTACTTCAAGGTACTTTCATAATTTGTTTTAAAGATGGTACATTTAAAAAAAAAAAAAATGCTAATACATATTAAAAATGTGTTGATACCTAATAGGACTTATATGTGACTTTTGTTGGTGTAACTGACAAAACGTTATATGTTTGTTAGTGAATCATATTTGAATTATATTCAAAGGCCACTGAGCTCATTTCTGCTATTAATTACATCTTGAAAGAATTTCTGTTCAAAGCCTACATATAATTGCAGCTGTGTGTGTGTGTGTGTGTGTGTGTGTGCGTGCATGCTCTGGCTATAGCTCTTCTATACAAGCCTCTCTCCTTCTCACATTCACACACATACACGCCAGTCCTAATCCACTTAAATATTTATAAAGATTCCTATTATTCTATTAACTATTCATTGATTTATAATTTAAAAGATTTATACTTGGCACTTAAAAAACTGCTAGAATGACTTTCACCTATAAGAGATGTCAGGGGCCATTTACTTCCAGCGAATGTCAAATCTAGCCCCCTCTGCCGCTCAATTCCAAGAGATCGACATGCTTGGAGTCCATTTTCAATATTCATGCTGTTTGGCTGCTGTACGCAGTAGCTTTGCCTATGGCAGGTCATGCTCAGTTGATTCTGGCTGTCGCTCCACAATGAAAATGCATGGCTGTGTCCAGTCTACTAGCTCCACTTATTGATTTCTATCTAAAACAAGTGCTTTTCCCTCTCACATGCAGGCAGAGCAGCAAACGGCACACGTCACGCTCCTGTGATCTCCATCTCTCCAGTGCCGGAGGACAGTGTGATGGCTGCTGCTGCAGAAGGGCAAATCTTTCTCTCTCATTCAGTGATCAGTGCTAGCAGACGGCGATTTAGGTTTAGGTTTTAACATGATTGCATTTATAAAGTAAACAGCACGTATTATAATAACTGTGACATTACATTAAAAGTGGCATTATAAAATGTCCATAAATAATACAGTGATTCACGTTTAAGTAAGTTAAGATCTCTTTATGTTACATATTGTGTGAAACCTTTCAAAAACAAGTCCTTGTTTCACCCCAAAATTTAAAAAGAAAATCTAAAAGACATGAAAATCATGCTTATTTTTAGAGTCTTTAAGTTACATGTATTTTGTATTGTGACATTTTCTGAATGTAACTGATGATGAACTAAACACATCCCCTATAATCTTCATTAAGATGAATGTACTTTAATATAATGCATTATTTATCATCATTATGCATTATTTAAATTGTGAAAATCATGGTAGTATATGTTGCACTGCCTTTAGTTGATGCTGATTTAATAAAAATATTAGGTTACACTTTATTTTAAGGTGTCCTTGTTACAGTGTAATTATGCATTTAAGTACTGAGTAATATGTACTTACTATATGGTTAGGGTTTGGTTTAGGGTTACTTGCATGCAATTATGCATAATTAATTGTTATTATAATAGTAAGTACATGAAACGTGTAACAAGGACAGCTTAAAATAAAGTGTTACCAAATATTATAATAATGATAATCTGAAGAGAATTATTATTGAGAATTACAATATGAATCTCTGGATGCCCCGTATGACACAATATAGAACATGTTTACATAAATATACTTTCTACCAGTGTATTTTTTGGAAATATATTTGATATTTTTATTATATATTATTTTTGATTTTTGATATGATGAATTAAAAATATATCAATATATTTTGTAAGCATTTGAAAATACATTTTGCCCATCATATATTTCTATTCTATTTCTATTTGCATTCTAAGTTCATTTCTGAATGAGAGCACAAACCTGCAAAACAAGTCTTTTCTTATGAAATTTAGCTTCTTAAGAAAAAATGATCTTGTTTTAAAAGTGTTTATGGTTTTCCTGGATCAAGAAAACCATTTGTTCCAGTGCAAACAACAACTTTTCATTTACTGCACAAAAAAGAAGCAGGAGCAAGAAAAACGAGAAGCCTACTTAATATGAGGACAGGAAGTGAGTAATTTGTTCTCTCATTTGAGAACTTGAAGGCGGACTTTGTGCCAGACTTTAGCTGGATTCATCATAATTCCCTTCAGCTGAATCGAAACGCCAGGGAGAGGGAGAAAGCGCGAGAGTGAGAGAAGAAAAGGAGAAGTGGAGAGGGCCTGCGGAGAGCAGATCAGAGCACTGAAAGGAAACATGTTTTCTTATAAGTCCAGTGAGTGACAAGGAAAGCATTAACACACGCCGTCAGTGGAAGGGATTACGCCCCGCGCATGCTTGGCTATTATTCAGCCTAATTAAGTCTTTTGGCATGATTTCCCAAGAACAAAGCGAAAAGGGGAGCAGGAACAGCTTAATAGCTTTGGGGTGCCTGGATTCAGAGGAAGAGATATTAATATGCGCTTTCCTTTGGCGTATTATTATTTTTTTTTTTTTAGAGTTTATTAATCCCGCTTTTTGACAAACCACAATAAATGCTGCAACTCCCAGAGTTACCGGCTTCTAAAGATCATTCAAATGCAAACCATGTGCTGCTTTAAAAAATGCATTAATTCTATCCTTCTTACTTGTTTCAATATGATACATGAAGGTTAGTCGAACTAAAGCTACTTAATTCAGTTTAACTCTAAATTTAGTGGCTGTAAAATTAACATAATTACAATATACTAGCTTATTTGCCATCACTAAATGCAAAATTAAATTACTTACTGGACTTTGTCCTGGTAAAACTATAGAGTAACAACATGCATATTAACACACTGTCTAGTGTTTCCATTTTGTGTCATGTTCGTTCAAACTAAGGAAATCACTACAGTCTTGATTGGTTATAATTAGAATATTACTGTTTCTGCAATAAATACTGTATAAATTATAATTTTTTTTTTTTGTGTGGACATTGAATTGAAATGTGTGCAATAGCAGTGCATATACACTGCTGTTCAAAAGTTTGCGATCAGTAAGATGTTTAATGTTTTTAACGAAGTTTCTTATACTCATCAAAGCGACATTTATTTGATTAAAAAACAGTAATATTGTGAAATACTATTGCAATTTAAAACATCTGTTTTCTATGTGAATATATTATAAAATGTAATTTATTCCTTTGACGCAAAGCTGAATTTTCAGCATCATTACTCCAGTCTTCAGTGTCACATGATCCTTCAGAAATCATTCTAATATGCTAATTTATTATCAATGTTTTAAACAGTTATGCTGCTTTTTTTTTTTTTTTTTTGATGAATCAAAAGTTAAAAAGAAAAGCATTTATTCAAAATAAGAATATTTTGTAACAATATACACTACTGTTTAAAAGTTTGGTGTTTTTCTTTCTTTCTTTAGATTTCTATTTTGAATAAATGCTGTTCTTTTTAACTTTTATTCATCCTGAAAAAAAAGTATCGCCGGTTCGAAAAAATATTAATCAGCACAACTGTTTCCAACATTGATAATAATAAGCATATTAAAAAGATTTTTGAAGGATCATGTGACACTGAAGACTGGATGATGATGAAAATTCAGCTTTGCATGACAGGAATAAATCATATTTTAAAGTATATTAAAATAGAAAAATTGTATTTTAAGTTGTAGGAATATTTCACAATATTACTGTTTTTTTCTGTATTTTCTGTATTTGATCAAATAAATGCAGCCTTCATGAGCATATTAAGAGACTTCTTTCAAAAGCATTAAAAATCTTACTGATCCCAAGCTTATTAACGGCAGTTTATACTCAACTGTCCATGTCCAGTTTGACTAATAAACCATAAGTTGTATGAGTATATTTTTGTCAAGACATTTTCATATAAAATTTTAATAAAAAAAAAATCAAAATGGTACACTCTAAAAAATGCTGGGTTAAATATAACCCAGCGCTGGGTTAAAAAGGGACAAACCCAGCTATTGGGTTGTTTTGACCCAGCGGTTGGGTTGTTTTGACCCAGATGTTGGGTTGCTTTGACCCAGCGGTTGGGTCCAAAACAACCCAACCGCTGGGTTTGTCCCTTTTTAACCCAGCATTTTTTAGAGTGTAATATGGACAGTTAGCTGTGCATCCGTCAGCCAAGCAACTGTCATTGAGATGAATGGTCATGCCAAAGGATAGAGTAGTTATCTCTACATCCTCTTTGAATTAAACAAAAAGGTTGCTGTGTATTTCCCCCCCAAAAAAAAAATTCATATATTTGCTTTTTTTTTTTAATTGGGTAATTTATTCACTTAGTTTATTTAATGTATTTAATTGTATTAATTTATTCACCTTTATTTACTTATTAAGGCCTTGTAAAACAAAAATAGGTGTGACAAAAATCAATGATATGACATCTTTGGCTCCCTGAAGATGTTAACACACTGTCATATTATGGCCACAGAGTGGGAAACATCTGTTCAATGCATCATGAGCGAAAGAGACTCGTCGTGCCGCAGGAGTGATGTGATGTCTCGGTAAATCCACAGTATCTCTCTCAAACCATTAGACATGAAGGCCCTGCAGTCGAGCGCTGAGAGGATGTGAGCAGACACATGATCTCAGATGCACTGACACACAGCAGATATGATGAGACACGTCTAATGGTGCAGAACGCCAGAGACCTCAAGAGACACGCAGAGAGAGACAGACAGACAGAGGGGGAATCTGTGGTAAATGTAGTCACATGACTGACAATATTAAGTTGTCAGTGTGTGTACAGTATATGTGTCACGGTGCAGTGATGTAATGACACTACAGTAATCAGTCTAATTACAGTATATAAGCAGCTTAATACATATACAGGTAATTATTTAAAAATACAGAAGAAATTCCAGAGCATAAAATTTCCATTATCAATAATGTATTTACAGAATAATAACTTGACAATAGTCTAGATTTGTCAATAATAACTACTGGCTGTTAGGTAGGTCATTCCACCAACAGGGTACGGTGAACGAAAACGTCCTTGAGAGTGATTTTTTGTGCCTCTCTACGATGGGACCATGAGCCACTGCTCATTTACCGTCCACAGGCTTCTGGAGGGGGTGTAGATGTAGGAGAGAGAGCGCAGGTAGGAGGGTACAGAGCCTGTGGCAGTTCTGTAGGCAAGCACCAATGTCTTGAGCTTGATGCGAGCTGCGACTGGAAGCCAGTACAGAGAGATGAGAAGCGGTGGGACATTGAAAACAAGACGTGCTGCTGCATTCTGAATCATTTGCAGAGATCTGATTGCACATGTTGGAAATCCAGCCAGAAGAGCATTGCAATAGTCCAACCAAGAAATGACAAGGGCCTGGACGAGAAGCTGTGTTGAATGCTATGTTAGGAAGGGTCTGATTTTCCTGATGTTGTGTAGTGCAAACCTGCATGATCGTGCTGTTTTTGCAACGTGATCTTTAAAGGTCAGCTGATCATCAAGGATCACCCCAAGATTCCTGGTCGAATTCGATGGGAGTATCGTTGATGAGCTCAGTTGGATGGTAAACTGGTGCTGTACTGATGGGGTGGCTGGAAAGATGAGTAGCTCTGTCTTAGCCCGGTTGAGCTGCAGGTGATGTTCTTTCATCCATGCTGACATGTCCATCAGGCAGTCTGAGATCCAAGCAGGTACCATTGAATCATCTGGTTGAAATGAGAGGTAGAGCTGTGTGTCATCAGCATAGCAATGATAGGAAAAAGCATGAGCCTGAATGATGGGTTCCAGTGATGTAGTGTATATAGAGAAGAGGAGTGGCCCAAGAACCGATCCCTGAGGAACCCCAGTGACCAGTTGATGTGATTTGGATACCTCTCCTCCACAAGCCACCCTGAAGGACCTACCTGTGAGGTAAGACTCAAACCAGTGGAGTGCAGTTGATACCCAGTAATGAGAGGGTGGACAGAAGGATTTGATGATTAACAATATCAAATGCAGCAGATAGATCTAGGAGAATGAGAACTGAAGATTTGGACACGCTGCAGTGACTGAAAGCAAGGTCGTTTCAGTTAAATGGCCACTTTTAAATCCAGATCCATGGAAGTCGCCGCTCGTTTTTCCGCCCTAGCCCGCAGAGATCTGCCCTTCGTGGAGTAAGCGTGGGAATTCTGCAGAATCACCGCGAGTACTGCGAGTCCGCCGGCCACTCATCAGTCAAGTCTGTCGGCCGCTATGAAGTCAAGCCTGCCGGCCGCGGCTCGCTCAATCCCGCCAGCCGCTGCTCACTCAAGTTCGCCAGCCGCTCATCAGTCAAGTTCACCGGCCGCGACGAAGTCAAGCCCGCCGGCCGCAGCTCATTCAAGCCTGCCGGCCAATCCTCAGTCAAGTCTGCCGCCCGTTCATCTGTCAAGCCCGCTGGCTGCGGCTCACTCAAGTTCTCCGGCCGCTCCAAGGTCAAGTTCGCGGGCCGCCGCTCGCTCAAGCCTGCCGGCATCTCCGCTGTCAAGCCCGGCGGTCATCTCCCTCGAGAGAGTGTCGGCTCCAGCCCCAGAGTTCGCTCCCGTGTCGGCTCCAGCCCCAGAGTTCTCTCCAGTGTTGGCTTTAGCCACAGAGTTCGCTCCAGTGACGGCTCCACCCACTGAGTTCACTCCCGTGTTGGCTCTAGCCCCAGAGTTCGCTCCAGTGTCTGCTCTAGCCACAGACCAGAGTCGAGAGATGGCTCTAGCCCCAGACAAGAGTCGAGAGATGGCTCCGGCCCCCAACCAGAGTTGAGAGATAGCTCTAGCCCCTGACCAGAGTCTAGTCATGTCCCCTGAAGCCGTGCTTCTAAGTCTTGTCTTGTCCAGAGAAAACTTGTTCGCTCCCGTGTTGGCTCTAGCCCCAGAGTTTAGCCCACGGGGTAGTAGGGCTTCAGCCGTAGAGGCGGGAGCTGGGGCCACGACCTCGGAGGCTGCTCTGCCATGGCCTCCTGGACTGTCTGATCTGCCATGGCCTCCTGAGTTCCCTACTCCGCCATGGCCTTCTGGACTGTCTGCTCCGCCATGGCCTCCTGGACTGTCTGCTCCGCCATGGTTCCCCGAGCTGCCTGCTCCGCCATAGTTCCCCGAGCTGCCTGATCCGCCATGGCACCCCGAACGGGTATCACTCTGGAGGCCCGCTGTCCTGTGTCTGTCCTGAGAGACCTCCAGAGCGCCCCCCCCACTCCCCGTTGGATGTTGTGTGGCCTTCCGGGAGGGGGGAGTAATGTCAGAGGCTGTTCCATGTCTCGTATTTTGTTTTTTTCTCCCCCACGTGCGCCAGTTTGATTATGCCCATATTTGGTTATGTTCCTGTTCCTGTCCTTATTGTTTCATTATGAGTTTATTAGTATCCACCTGTGTTTGTTTAATTATCTCGTTTAGTTTGATTATTTAAGCCCTGTGTTTCCTTGTCTCCAGCATCTGGTATTAACGTCGATGTTGTGTTTCCTGTGTGTCTCTGCCTACCTTATGTTACCCCTTGGATTATCATCATTAAAGACTTTAGTTTGAGTTTATTCCACGTCTCCTTGTTCCTCGTTTTGCCACAGAAGGCAACCGTGACAGTGGTAGGGTGGCTGGAGTGTGGTTTGGAATAATTATTTACTTTTCATTTCATTTCATATATCATTTCATTGATCAAAAATACAGTAAAACTATAAATATTGTGAAATATTATTACAATTCAAAATAAGAGTTTTCTATCTTAATACATTTTTAATATGTAATTTATTCCTGCGATGGTAAAGCTGTACTTTTACAACTGTACTTTTATCTTCATTTTGAACAGTATATCATGTAGAACCTAAATGTTGAAATGTTTTACATGAAGAGGGTGCTTGCTTATGTTATATTTCTGTAAAACAAATGACATCTAGTTTGATATTTTGTAATGCAATGACATTCAGACTTTTTAAGCATCGCTTGTGTTGTATCTATATGACGCCAAAATGAGATCAACCTGTGCTTTCTGTGTAAACTGTGTGCTCCCACTGTGTTTGGTAAAGCACATCGCAGTGGAATTACCATCTCTTAAGCGTGCAAAATGGCGTGACCAGTTAAAAGCAGCCGCAGCAATATAGGCTGGATCTATAAGCTGCCACCAGAGCACATACATTTTTAATTTGCCCTCTCATTCAATCCCAGTCTCTTCCTCATTCCTCGCCCAGGCCTCTGTTTAGAGCCTAATTATCCTTTGCCTTCTGTTCAAGACTCTCTTAAATGTGATAAAAAACAGTCACTTCCAAAGCAAACTAGTTCTTAATTTTCCCTGACAGGCTCCTTTAAACATGTGGGCAGAATGCACAGTCTAATTGAAAGCACATTCCTATTCCAAACAAATTAAGCACAATTAAGGCCTCTGAGTTATGAGTATCTATCATGATGAGATGTTTTTGTAAAAATCACCACATTTAGATCAAAGTCGGCCAACCCTTTCCTTAATAGCCTCATTAGAGTCCTCTGCAATGGGCCTCATAAATACAGGGCCAGCGAGTTTCATTTGGGAATTACTCTAAAAGAGGACCCTAAAACTAATTGTTTCCACATTTCCATAAAAGCTTCATCTGTTTTAGGTAGAAACATAACAATATATATGTGTGTGTGTGTGTGTGTGTGTGTTTTGTTTTTTTTCTCTCTCTTTGTGGCATATCATTCAGTGCTCGTTTTATCTAAACCATGGAAGCTCGCTAGGATTCGTCACAGAGCTTATGTTGTAAAATGGCAGTGCTGCAATCGCAGCGCAGTCAGTGATTAAACTGAGAGACTGTGCCAAGTCATGGCTGGAAGGAAGTCTATAAGTCACCCGCATTCAAGACAGGAAGATGACTGATGGTACGAGAGCAGCCAGAGCCCCCACGCTGGGTTTATTGCCCCCAAAGTGCCCCTTACCACACATGTCCCCCATCCTGCAATGACAACACTAATAGAATATGCATAGCCCTATTAGCATACAAGCTAATGGTGCCCCAGAGGGAGGGCAAAGACATCAGACTTTAAGTAGAAATCAAAACATGGAAGAGGGAGAGGACGGGGAATTCAAAGGACACCAACACCTTAAGAAAACTGAGCCTGAGGCACGAGGCAGGATATAATGCTCTTATCAAGAGCCCATCGCTCTTGCTGATGATACACATGAAAACAAAACAGAAACAAATCTAGTGAACGCCACTGCAGTGGGAAAACTAAATGATGGAAATATCTGGATTGACATTATGTGCACACAACCTACCATTGTTGGGAAAGCTTTGTTACTAAACTACTGAGCTACTGAGGAATAATTCACCAAAAAATGAAAATTCACTAGTACTGGAAAGATTATTTACAAATAGTAGTCTGTTGCTGATTTCAAATTGCATGACAAAAATTGCAGTTAGTAACGTAATTCATCACACTGCACATTTTAGGTAATGTAATCAGACTACTTTTTGATTACTTTTAGATTACTTTTGACCTAACTCATTTATCAGATTGATTTAAATAGGATAATACTGTGCCATATTGATATAAAAACACAAAGAAAAAGAACATATCTGTTGTTATTAACAACATGAAGTGCATTAAACATTACAATATACATCAAGGTTGTCAAATGTGTTACATCATTATTAATTTATTACATTAAATTCTCAGGGGTTTTTTTCTCAGGTTTTTTTTTTTAAGTTAATATATTAGGTGAAAGAAGTTCGGCTGACAAAAAAAGTTTGGGAATCCCTGCATTACACACAAATAAGAACCCGAATCTGATAAATTACCAACAGCCAACAGAGCTAAAAACAGTGAACAGGGAAAATAAATGTTTTCATTAAAAAAAAAAGTGCAGCGTGAGACTAAAGATGGAGTAATCTAGTCACATTGTAGGAACATGGTGAAATAGATATATCTGATTACCGGACGAAAAAAAATGAGTGTCTGCCACCTATCCATAGGAAATAACAGTCCTGATCAGAGTGATCAAGATTTCAAACCCCAAGGTTTGAACTGCTAAATGTAGTTTGACCTATAATTCATACTTCCACCAAAATGTTGAGCTCTTCTAATAAACTCAATGCAACCAAAATTATGTTATTTTCTATAAATACTTCTTTGATTGGTTAATATATGACTCATATGTAGAATATACTCCCCAAACATATTTTTGCATTATTATTTTACTTTTTTTTTCTTCCACCAAATTAGCCAAAATATTTAAAGGGGTCATATGATGCGATCTCAATTTTTCCTTTCTCTTTGGAGTGTTACAAGCTCTTGGTGCATAAAGAAGATCTGTAAAGTTGCAAAGACTAAAGTCTCAAATCCAAAGAGATATTCTTTATAAAAGTTAAGAGTCAGCCACGCCTACCTAAAACGGCTCGTTCTAACACGCCCCCACATGTCTACCTCACTATGTGGGAAGATTTGCATAACGCCGCCCAAATGTTCACGCAAAGAAAGAAGGTGTAACTTTTATTCTCGCTGTAGTATTGTTGCCGCCGCCGCCATGTCGTGAAGGCGCTGTGTACTTCGTTGTGAAAGCGAAACTACTTTGTTTGGCCTTCCAAAAGAGGACGATATCTGCTTCGTCATGCCTGGAGCTGAACCGTGCTGATCGCTGAGGAAATACTTCAACTTCGCGCTTTCGATCGCTGGATCGGCTTTCACCGTGGACGAAGCGAAGTCCAGTCCGGGGTCGTCACATGTGGTTGCCGCAGCAGGCATCACAGTATGGTAAGGGGCGTAACATTTCCGTCACAAGTCTGCAGAGTTCTATACACTTAGATTTCATGTGAGATTGTCCCTATTTTATGTTATACTCCAATATATCCTTTACTAATTTATATCAAGCAACAACATACAGAATTAGGAACATCCATTTAATCAACACTGTTTGAGAACATTATAAACCCACAAACATATGCAAATCTTTATTGATCAATTATATACATTACTAATTAGTCAAATTCTTAAAGTATCAATGAGAGTGGTGGAAAGAAATTTTCGTGTAACGATTATTTTTCTTTTTAGTACTTTTTTTCAATACAGTATGAGATTCAGGCGGCCAGTACAGTAGCCAATGATAAAATGCCAATGCCTCAATAATCAGATGTTTGAATTGTCAGTTTAAGTAAATAGATTTTATGATTCTAGAAACTGTTCATACTCAGTTGTCATACAGTGATGTTGACTTGGAAAGTGTCCAAGCACTCAGGCGAAATACTGCTCTGAATCTGCAGATACTAGGAGGTGTTGAACCCAAAATGAAAAGCGCTTGACTTTCACATTCACAATATTAGTTGAAAATAAATTCAAGTAGTATGGGCTTCCCTCTGGTCCGTACAGATGGTTTGGCAGAGTGACAAAGCAAACTGGACCCGAGCCCAGACTACAACCTCTATTTCATGGTGGCTTAGCACTCTCGCCTTCACTAGATTACAGTCACAGCGCTTCAAGAGCACCAGGCCAAAATCAAATCATTTACATAGGGCCCATCTGCTAGAATGACAGTAGTCGGAGCTGGCGAGTAATGATCAGCTGTGAAAATCATGGTTGTGGTTGCATATGGTTGGTCGTAGCACTTGGATCTGATCCTGTGTGGCTACGATTGATGGTGTTAATATAGCCAATGATCAGGTGATTAGCACCAAACGTAATTTCAGACACTCAAACACTACAGACTATAGGTAACTGTCTCTCGTCCAGGTGTCATTATCAGTTTGAATACAAATGTACTCAAAAAATTCAACCACAAATACAAATACACAACTTGCAAATCCTCACTCAATAATAAAACAACACCCCACACTTTATGAACATTATCTTATATGTTGTTTCTGCCACCGTATTGGTCTGTGCATTACATATGCATAGTAGTATTAAGCAATGAGAATGAGATTTTTTTGCATTACACAAGTCACATTTTAGAGGATGTGCTTAAATGTCATGAAAATACACTGCAGTCATTATTTTAAGGAGATATTTCTACCCGATCTGACACTTAAGAATGATTTTCGGTGGTGTTAACCTAGTCAGGTTGATCAAATTAAATAATATTTTTTAATTTGAAGCAGTTAATTTAGATTTCACTACCTGAGGCACTCCATGAATAAGGTACAAAATAGCATTAATTTTGTTTGCTCAGGATTATAATAGTTAGCTAAATTAACCAAAAATAAAATAAAATAAAATAAAATAAAATAAAATAAAAATTTAATTTAATTTAATTTAATTTAATTTAATTTAATTTAATTTAATTTAATTTAATTTAATTTAATTATTAAATGGTTTGGTAACATTTTATTTTAAGGACCAATTCTCAGTATTAACTAGCATGCGTATTACTAACATATTGACTGTTTATTAGTACTTATAAAGCACATATTAATGCCTTATTCTGCATGATCATATTTTAGATCTCCTAACCCTACCCAATACCTAAGTAGCAAATTAGGAGTTTATTGAGGCAGAAGTTGTAGTTAATAATATTTAGTTAATAGTGAGAATTGGACCTTAAAATGAAGTGCGACCAAAACTTTTCTATTTCAGCTAGTTGCCAAAGCAACGTTTCTCATTTTAATTTAATTTAAATTGACGTACTAAATAACTAAAAGTAAAATTCAAAAAATAGATAAAATAGATATAGATAGATAGATAGATTAGAGATAAGATAGGGGTAAAGATAAGAGATTGAGATGTTGAGATAAGATAGGGGTAAAGTTAGGGACAGGTTTTGTGGTATGGTTAGATTTAAGGGGTAAGAATCGACATTGTAATTAGATGTAACCACAGAAATTAATTACAGATGTAATTATATGCAGTTCGCCATCTGTCTGACCAGTATACAGTGAGGTTCTACTATATCATGATTTAAAACACCAGTAAAGGAATTTTTGAAAAATTTCCAAATTGTAGTTAATCCGCTGCATTGTGCTCTTACAGAACTGAAGGACCAGAGAGCCAATGTCAATTTTCTGCTTGGAATGTTTGGATAATTAAATGAGAAGGAATATGAGAGAGCATTTCAAATGAGTAGCAGCGATGGCCAAGAGGTTAGTGCAATGAGTTCCAACACACTGTGACCTGCTGTTCATGTGGGTGACACGGGTTTGAGTCGAGCTCACATTGTGTCAACATCTCACAAATAGAAAAGCCATGCAAAACAAGCACAATGGTAATCTGTAAAACCCCAGCTGATGAATCAATGTCTTCTGAAACGAAATGATAGATGTTACAAAAAAAAATACTAAAAAAAGAAAAAAATCTATTCTATTATATTCTGTAAAATCTAATCTATTAGACTACTCATTCTGGGTTATGTATTCTGACTACTTTTTGTTTACTTTAGATTACTTTTGACCTGATTCATTTATCACATAAATTTGAACAGGATTATTGTGTGCCATATTGATTAAAGAAAGAAAGAAAGAAAGAAAGAAAGAGAAGGAAAATATATTCCATTCTTTGTAATCAACAACATCAAATGCATTAATATATTACATTACGCCAGGGATTCACAAAACTATGGTTAATAAAAGAACTGCAGGGGGGTTGTGAGTTGATGGAAAGCTAAATAATAATTAAATCATAAAAATGAAAATTTAAAATAAATAAATTATTTGAAAATCAAAAACAAACAAATTAAATTATTATACTCAAAAAATATAAATATTTTATTTCTTTACCTGGAGAAAGAAGATTTAGGGGGAATCAATAAATTCTGAATAATTTACTGTAATTGTTTGAATAATATGTAATCATGTAATCCATAAAATTTAGCATTTATAAATCAAATAAAATGTAATCAAATTACAGGTAGTTGATTTTTGGATTCTTGATTATGTAATCCAGAATACAAGTAATCAGTTGTTACTAAATAGCATTTATGTTCTTCATGTTCGTTTTGTGGTTTTTGAAGTGTCAACTTTGAACGACCCATCCCCTTTCATTACATGGACAGATACGGATTATTTTTCTAAAAATCTCAGTTTGTGTTCCACAGAGGAAAGAAAAGTTATAAACATCTGGGATGGCATGAGATGTAAATGATGAAAGGATTTTCATTTTTGATTGGAGAATCCCTCGAAGGTACAGTTGTCACACTTTTTCTGAGTTTCCTCTGCATATCAAGTTAATAAAGGAGAAAGATTTTTTACATAAAACACACACACACACACAAATCATCTATAAGATCCTTTATTGCAACACTGCAACACTAAACTATAATAATTTAATATCTTCCAATGGTGATTAATTACTTGTTATAATGTGTTGTAACATTGTTATAACAATGTTAATTATCATTTGTCGCTCACTCTCAGTGAGGACGGGGTGGAGAGGGCCCTGTTTTGCGCTCTGCCATGCTTCAGTTGCATGCAAGATTGAGTGTAGGTGTACAAAAAGGGAGCTGTTGTTGATTACTCATTACTTAACCTGTAATGTGTTCCGCCCCCTTTGTCTGCATGTCGCTCCTCCGTTCCCTCCCTCCACTCTTTCATTCTTCTCCCAAATAAATGGAAAAATATTCCTTGCCCCAGGGTAGCGCTGAACTTCTCACTCTCTGCATCCAATTTAGAGTCACTACTCCCTGTGATGTAACCCAACAGTCCCACCTCAGAGGAGAGGCCACAGAGGGAGAGAGGTCGAGAATGCATCCCAGACCTCCGAGGGTACACTTCTTAACCCTGCTATTTAAAGTCCAGTAACTCTTTATGAACATTGCTGTTTGGAGCAATTAATGCTGGTTAGCATCTGTTTCCCAAAGAATGCAAATGAGAGGTTGCCTCGAGCTCTCGCTCTGCCTCGCTTTCGACTCAATCAGCAACCGCTTCAGCTGATTGGCTCCTGGAATACTTTAAGCTGTGGTTAAAATGATTGATGTTATCTCATGAATGCCATATTGAATTAATGAAATGGAAAAATGTATTTCATATGGTCAAACCTTTTCCCTTCTGAAAAATGTAAACTTTTTTGTTGTTGTTGTGCATTAGGGTTAGAGCCAGTGCATTGCTGTGTGCACATGCTACCAGTGTGTTCTGAATAGTTTTTAGCATGTTGCTATGCATATGCAAAGGTTTCAAAGAGTCCAACCAAATGGCTCTGGTCCCTCCCTCAATGTAAGTCTACGGGATTTTTTTTGCCTGTTTCATTTCCAGCGCAGTGAAAATCGTAAGTCTGATCCGAGGTTTGCATGGGCCAATTAGCCCCTGCTGGTAGATGCTGTAATTACACCATCTGCTAGCAAAGAGAATGTTCATTCATAAGTAGATAGACAGATCGAAGATGGGCACTTTGAATTTGAATTTTAAATGAACAAATTAATTTTTTGAAAATAAGCTGTTAAAACACTTTTTCACACTATCACTAGTTTATTAAATTTACCTACTAACAATGTCCAATAGTGTATATACATATATTGGATACGTTTTTTTTTTTTTTGGTAACACTAGACTAACTAGATTAGGTTTTAACTAAGATTAAGAGTAGTTGTTTGTAGTAGTTATTGTTACGGGGCGAACGAGACATGCCGCAAACTGGATACCAGACTGGGATACCGAAGGGCTGACCTTGATAATCTGGGTGCAACAGACAGGACGTGACAAGACTCTGGAAGATCAGCTGTGAAGTGACATGACTCTGGAAGGTCAGCTGTGATGTGACGTGACTCTGGAAGGTCAGCTGTGACGTGACTCTGGATGAATAGCTGAAACGTGACGTGACTCTGGCAAATCAGCTGTGCCTAGACTTGACTCAGGAAGATCAGCTGTGACTTGACTTGCCTCATGACGATCAACTGTGACTTGACTTGACTTAGGAAGATCAGCTGTGACTTGACTTGACTCAGGAAGATCAGATGTGACTTGACTTGACTCAGGAAGATCAACTGGGACTTGACTTGATTCATGAAGATCAAACGTGACTTGACTAGACTCATCAAAATCAACGGTGACTTGACTTGCCTCATGACGATCAACTGTGACTTGACTTGCCTCATGAAGATCAGCTGTGCCTAGACTTGACTCAGGAAGATCAGCTGTGACTTGACTTGCCTCATGACGATCAACTGTGACTTGACTTGCCTCATGAAGATCAGCTGTGCCTAGACTTGACTCAGGAAGATCAGCTGTGACTTGACTTGCCTCATGACGATCAACTGTGACTTGACTTGACTCATGAAGATCAGCTATCTCTCTCTCTCTCTCTCTCTCTATATATATATATATATATATATATTGTTTATGATTGCTCATCATCTTTAAATAGATAACTTAGTAACTAAGACTGAAAATGTTCATTTTCTGACATAAATTTGTGAATCCGTTCACAGCAGGCATGTGTTAGGTTCAGTACTTCAGAACAGGGTCATCACAATGAGAAAGCACTTTATCAGATGCTCGGGAAACCTTGACTGTGTTCTGGATAGTTCAGCACAGGAGTCCTGGCGGATTGAAGCAGGAGTGACTTCAATCTCAGGCATGACTTCATGCCAAGTTGTCACACTTTGCAGGCCGCATTCTCTTTACATTGGTACAAACACACTAGATACAACGCAGATGGAAACCACCATCAATGTCGTGCTTCAGAGTGAATGCATATTGCTTATGCTTTGACATAATCAAGGGGTTCTGCGAGTTCCCATCATTATGGTTTGCTTTATTTTCTTGAGCCCAAAATGGGTCTCAATCACTCTGTGTGTCAAAAGGGAGGTGCGGCGAAGCCTGGAAACATGTAATGACAAAGATGACGATGATGATGATGATGAAGTATCTGTATATGCCTTAAAGCAGGGCCGTTTCCTTAGGGAGTGTGGTCTGGCAGGAGATGCTTTGTTAGTTCCTGACCCCTTATGTGTGTGTGTGTGTGTGTGTGTGTGTGTGACCCCTGAGGCCAGTCTTTATGTGATTGTGTGTCTGTGCAACATCAGGTCCATTATGAGCTGATAAAAACTCCTCGGCCAGCACCCATCCATCATGTCCCGCCTCTAATCAGCATGTTTGTCACTGTAACTAAACAGAACCCTGAGCCACGCCGTCATGCGATTGGCTGTGACAGGCCGAAATAAATCTGCCTCCAGCCAATCAGCGGCAGGCAGCCGAGCGTTACGAGCGAGGTGACAGGCACTTGAAGTCTCAACCGGTGCGAGATTAGGAGAGCCAGGGCCAACCTTAGCCCTGGAGGAAATGACAAAACAGCCAGCAAAATGGCAACCGTGTTGGAACAGCTCTAGAACTTGCTTCAGAGGCGGAGAAGGTTTGCACGGCATTTTATAGTTAGGCTACAGAGAGTTCGATTTGGTCTCTTGGTGTAGAAGCACGCATTCGTGTTGTGTTCACTTTCATGGTTGCAGTTACAATGTAATAAACTCTGGACACACACAGATCTATAATGTGACTTGTGGATCTCTGGGTATGGGACTTCTTAGCATTTTTCTTTTCCATGTTACTGTAGTCAAACAACAATTAAAATTTTTTTTTTTTTTTTTAAATACAAAGAATATTAACAGATTTATGAATTGGTGTTCTACTCTGCTTATTTCAGTGGAATGGTGAATATAGCTGTCAATCAAAATTTTCAAACCAATATATTTAGTGAATAATGCAACCCGAGCTCATGTTTTACAAGGTGGCAATTTTGCATGGATTCATACAATGTGATTTGTTGAAGCAGAAAGGTTGTAAGTGAAGTGTACAAAATTAGACACCAGTTCTCCAAAATGTAAAATAGTTACTAATGCCATGAGAGGATGTTGGAATAATGGCTTAAATGTTGGTCTCTTTATCACACAATGCTATCATATGACTTTGTGTATTAGATTATAGTACATTTTTTATGTTCCTTTTTTGGAGCTTGACATCCACATTATTCACTTTCGTTGTACTGAAAAGAGCAGCTTGGACATTCTACAAAATATCTCCTTTTGCGTTCTAAAGCAATCAGGGGGAGTTTCATTGTGGAGTGAATTAGCCCTTTAATTATAGCCATTAACACTGTGTTAATACCGATTCTGGAAATATTTTTATTGCCATCTATTGAAATTTGATGAAATTATGAAAAATACTATTTAAAATATATTTCAAAATCTGAAGATTGTGATAAATGTGTTCATTTTTGGTAACCGTACACAGCCTACAATTATGCTGATGATGAAGTTTATTCTGAACACAGATTTTAGTAGCAGTGTGCATTGTTGAATTTACTAGTTTACACTCAAATTTTCTTGTTTATAAATTACAGTTTTATACTGTAAAATGTAGAAAATTGTAAAAAAAAAAAATTATTTTACAGTTTTTCTGTATATTTTACAAACATTTTCTGGCAACCACAGCTGCCAAAATTATTTTATAAAAAACTACAGATTTTTTTTTTACAGTGTAACTAATATAACATAATATTACTGTGGTGTTAAAACTGGAAGAGCAATACTTTTAAGCACTATTATAGATATTTATGTTATACCGAATATAAATTTATATATAAAGTTTTATTATTTCAATAAAACAATTATTTTGAAAAAAAGTAAAAGACATACACATAACATTTTGTCATTTTTAATGTTTAAAAATCATATATTCTGTTCTGTTCCACTATGATTTTTTGGTAACACTTTAGTTTACAGACCAATTCTCACTATGATTATTAGCATGCATATTACTAGCATATTGGCTGTTTATTAGTACTTATAAAGCACATATTAATGCCTTATTCTGCATGACCATATTTTAGATCCCTTAACCCGACCCAATACCTAAACTTAACAATACCTTACTAACTATTAATACGCCGTAATTAGGAGTTTTTTGCAACGAAGGTCATAGTTAATAGTTAGTTAATAGTAAGAAATGGACCTTAAAATATAGTGTGACCAAATTTTTGAAAAATGCAAATGTATGATATCAAACAAAGTCACAACTTGAAATACCTTCTTGAAGTGTAAATATGAAGGGGTGCACTGTAAATTTCTAGTGATTAAAAAAACTACTTCCTCTCTAGAACTGATATGAACCACTCCAGCATGGCACAAGACAGTGGTCTTTCTGAGGGGCTTCTGTTGCCAAGCTTGTCTCGGCAAACATAAATTAACCTGAGTGTGCTTACCTAAAATGTCAGGGTTAAACGAAGATTGAGCGATGAAGTCGAACGGGGGAGATTCAGGTGGGGACCGACGGAGACCGAAGCGGCCCGCACCCCCCACGCCACTCCGGCCTGGTCCCAAACCCCAAGCTTGCGAAGGAGGTGGTCCAGAAAGCTCCAGTACATTAGCTGGCACAAGCGAGAAGTCAGGAAGTATAGGAGACGCCTCCTGCCTGTCCTGAGAGTGTAACCCAAAACCAGTGACACAGCCAATACATGTCATATTCCCTCAATACACATGAAGAGTTTATTTTTCAACCTAAAACCTGTCTCTCATAATTACTCTGATTTGTTTAAAACCCAGCTGAACGGTCCTCGTCAACAGACCGCTGTTGTAGCCGCATGGAAAAACAGATACATCCCACACCATATTACAGAAATTTTCCTTAATTGATAAAACAATGTCTCAGACTATTACACTAAAAAATGCTGGGTTAAATAAAACCCAGCGCTGGGTTAAAAAGGGACAAACCCAGCTATTGGGTTGTTTTGTCCCAGCTATTGGGTTGTTTTGACCCAGCTATTGGGTTGTTTTCAAAACAACCCAACCGCTGGGTCAAAGCAACCCAATAGCTGGGTTTGTCCCTTTTTAACCCAGCGCTGGGTTATATTTAACCCAGCATTTTTTAGAGTGTAATGTTTCTGACGCCGTTAATATGCTAACTACAGCCAATACAGTCAAGTGTAGGTACAAACGCGTTCAAGATGGTGGATGAAGAATTCCCGTAAAGCAGCAAGCCCCATAATCCCGACCACAGCAAGAGATGTGTTTACTAACATACTAAAGCACATGTAAAGTACTTGATTATAATTTTAACTGTATGTGTTATTCAATATTACAATTATTATATTATATTGTATTATTATATCAATATTCAATATTATATTAGTTCATGTATTTTAAAAAATATTAAATTGCAACTTCATCATTACAAATGTGTAATTACAAAAGTATTTAAATGCATGACATACACGTTTAATTGGAAAATATATTAATGCATATCTTATTTACCATATTTTAACAACAATTATACAATTACATATAATTAAATGTACATTAATTATGAAATTACATATAAAGATGTATTTAAGTCCTACTTAAGTGTACCAAAAAGCACTCTAAAGTTCAACTAACTGCATTAAATATAAATTTTAACTACAATACATTTCCACTGAATTGAAATGAAGTGTCTGAATCAATTACATTCAAAGATTTAAAGTTTATTTTTAAGTTTAAGTACTATAGTAAGTCTCAAGATAGCATGGTGGTTGTAGAATATCTGTAATGTATTCATAAATCACACATGAACACTACAGAAAGATATTATATATTCTATACTACATATACTACACTGTAACAATACAAAGCTGGTTAAAATCAGCAAACTTCTCCTTTAAAAGTGTAAAATGTGTTACCAAGCATTCTTGTCTGTGTTTGCCTACTTGGATAGAGTATGTTTCTCTCCTTAAAAGTATACACTTAACATTCTCTGTATTGATATTGTTGTGTTCGTAAACTAACATGCATCTCCAGAGAACAACTTTGTGAAGTCAAATCTTTGGTGAAGACTTGACTCTTGAAATGTCAAAAATCCTCCATGTTCTTCGGTCCTACAAAGTGTATTTAAAAAGTAAGACCATTAAAGTGGATGGTTCACTCAATGAACCTTTTTAATGTGCCTCCTAACTTTTTAATTACCAATGAAACATCATAATGGGTTCTTAGTTTTTTCCATTAGCAGAAGTCATAACTGGCTCACCAAAGGGGACTCACTAAGACCACCTGTTGGGCCAATGCCAGGCTGTGTGGGTAATAATCGAGCCATTAGCAAAACAGAGCTACTTTCAGCCATCTGTGCCCAAGTGGAGCCAGATAGAAGAAGAAACCTCATGCACATCCATTCAATACCCATTGACTGGAAGCATACCTACTTAATGTCAATGACACAGCTCTGATTAAGTCATAGCTAATGCTGTAGAAATAACATTAGCATGTGGTCTCTGACAAGCCCTTTTATTCATCATGTGTGACGAAATGCATTTCTTACAGACTACTCATAGATGTTACATAAACATGTAAGCCACCTTGCTTTTCATTGGGTTTTAAGTAATGACTTGAGGCATCTTGGCAGGAGTATTGGTTCAGACACTGGATGATTGGTTCTGAAAGTCTGGTCTGGAAAATACATGTTGAATCCATTTTAGTTTTTGAAAGCCGGCTTTGACTGATAAGATTGGCATGGAAAGTTTGAAATCATGCTAGTGCCATCTTCTATTACAGCTAAGCCCTAACATTTGAAGTTACCTCTACCCAGTAGAGTATTCCGGCTGCCACTGTTCCATCCCCTCATTGAGGCTATTTATGTTGCATCAGTTGAAAGCCAAATCCCCAAAAATACACCCAGCCTAGCCTGGTGCACGAATGTAGCACGCTATCTTCTATTAGCAACTTCTATTTGGAAAAGTTACTTTTAAAAGTAATGCATTACAATATTGCATTACTTCATTAAAAATTAACTAATTACGTTAGATACTTTTTATGGAAAATAATGTGTTACATTACTTTTCCGTTACTGGGCTTGCTTGTTTTGTTTATATATATATATATATATATACAGTGGGTACGAATAAGACTCATGGCTGTATTAGATCAAATGGGTGCTTCTACTAAATACTGAGCATTTTTCAGTTTTTCTTTTTTAATAAATCTGCAAAGATGTCAACAATTCTGTGTTTTTCTGTCAATATGGGGTGCTGTGTGTACATTAATGAGGAAAAAAAATTAACTTAAATGATTTTAGCAAATGGCTGCAATATAACAAAGAGTGAAAAATTTAAGGGGGTCTGAATACTTTCCGTACCCACTGTATATATAAAGTTCTATTTTTGGCAAATGTAAAGGTTCTTTCACACCAAAAGTGAAACGAATAAGCCTCAAGCTGAAGGAAATGTAAATTCACGTCTGTACAGTAGAGGGCGCAGCTTAAATAAACCTTTTAGCTCTGCTGCCGTTCTGGATTACATGAAGAATAGGACGCAGGAGAAGAAAGTTCAACACTCTTCAGCAATACAAAAAGAAACACAAATGTTATGTTTATCTAAAGTCATTTTGCTTATTAGAATGGCTGAATTGGATCTTCGAAGGTCAGCAGTAAAGACATTGGGCAATAAAATGGGATGAAATATTTGTGTTATTTAACATTTTTAATTATTGCAGGTTTGCGTCATATTCTGAGTTTGCATTTCACTGTTTTTTATTCATTTTGAGGAATAGTGAATTTGTTTTTGTGCAAGAGATGAGTAAATGCATGTTCACATTTAGTCTAGATCTACAGTAAGAATCATGTTCACACAGCGCACACAACGCCTCTGAACTTACTCCTGATTTCTCTCTACATGAGGACAGGAGAGCTGTCAGCCAATCAATGGGAAAACAAAGTAACTGGTGTTACTTATTTGAAAAAGTAACACAGATATGTTCTTGTAAATTGAAAAGTTTTTACCAGTTACTTGAAAAAGTAATCTGATTACATAACTCACATTACTTGTAATGCATTGCCCCTAACACTGGTTAGCAACACTTGGACGTGACCCCATGCTCACCCCAGCCAGGGACGCTTCATGCTCTCCTCATGCCGAGTCTTTCACCAAGCACCTCTCTCTCACTTGCCCTGGGCACATCTAATTGAAAGCGATCCCGAGGCCTAGCGGAGTTCCGTTTCTTTGCTAATCCTCCGCTGGGGGAACCTCACATGGTCCCAATTACGTCGTATACCGGTTTCTCTGACTGCCTCTCTCTTTCTCCTCACTAGGCTTCTCTCTTCAACTGGCCTTTGCGGGAGTTTATGTTATTAACTACGCACTGCACAGTTCCTGCCTGTCACGGGGGCTTGGAGATGTTATCGCCGATGCTCTGCGTATATGGTTACCTTGAAAATATTCCATAAATTAGATTGGGATTGGCAATTTTGGAATATGGAAGAGGAGACAAGGCAAAGGAGGGGGGGACAGGCTTCTCTGTAAAGAATAGGACGAGAGGATCTACTGGTGTTTGTTTTGGACAGACAGACATTAGAGGTATGTCACTGCCGAGCTGAAAGGTAATCCTTGGAAAAAAGGGGGGGGAAAAAAGAAGAATCTGGGAAGTGCTTAAGGGACTCTTAAGGGAGTTTCTTCTAACAGTCAAGACGAGACAAACCGTTCTTATTTTTACAGAAATTCCAATTGTCCACTTCTGGATGAGAGAAAGCATATAATAAATGTGATTTTTTTTTTCTGAACTTTTGCTTAGTAATAGAAGTTCATGACCCATAATCAAATAAGTCTGTGTAAGGACTTTTTATCTTGAACTTCCCAACTGAACAGCATACTAATGGAAGCTCATAAGTGACCAATTTGGAATTTAGCTCTAAATAGGCAGCAACTAAAGTACACTACAGAAATAACACTCCTCACGTAAAGCACGTGACAGGCTCGACTCTTAACTCTTTCCCCACCATTGAAAGAATTTTCCAGCTTTAAAGGGATAGTTCACCCAAAAATGAAAATTGTATGTTTATCTGCTTACCCCCAGGGCATCCAAGATGTAGGTGACTTTGTTTCTTCAGTAGAACACAAACAGAGATTTTTAACTCAAACCGTTGCAGTCTGTCAGTCATATAATGGAAGTGAATGGGAATCATGGCTTTGAGAGTCAAAAAAACATACACAATGGTTTTGTTTGTGTATGTTTTTTTGACTCTCAAAGCCATGATTCCCATTCACTTCCATTATAAGACTGACAGACTGCAACGGTTTGTGTTAAAAATCTCTGTTTGTGTTCTACTGAAGAAACAAAGTCACCTACATCTTGGATGCCCTGGGGGTAAGCAGATAAACATACAATTTTCATTTTTGGGTGAACTATCCCTTTAAGTGTTTTCACTGTTATATGGTAGGGGGCGCTATTACACATCTTCTGAAAGAGGACAGAATCTCAGGATCAAATCATGGCGAAGAAGAAGCAGAACCAAGCGATCGCCTATATAAGCAGATGCATATGTAAAATAACGCAATTATCAATCATTAAACAGCATAGAGTATAAATCAAACATGCCTAACTTTACAGAATGAAATGTCGACCCAGGAAGTGGTTTAGGTTTTCTCAGCTTTTTTCAAAATGTTGCTTTTTCATTAAACTTACCCATATTCAAGTGTTGATAAAAAGAATGCATGAAGCTAGGGTTTTGTTGTTGCTGTTGTTTAAAAGCAGAGGCTCTGTTCTTTCTTTTGACATATTGCATGTTCAGATATTCATACAACAAAATATTCTGGGGGCCATGAAATTTGCATCAAAATGATCAAAAATGCTGACAGTGGCTGGCAACTTTTAAAAAACACTGGCGGGGAAAGAGTTAACTGATTCCTATAATCCAGTGGTCTTTAATTGTGGTCTTGGAGTTTCCCAGGACTGCATATTTTGAATGTCTTTCTTATTTGACTCATGTGTTTCAACTCAGAGCCAAATCAGATCTGTTAAATAGTCAAGTGTGATATAAAACGTGCAGTGGTGGGGCAGTGCCACAATTGAGAACCACTGTGTTAGCATTTCGCTAAGCTAACAACATAATACTTTACAAGCAGAAAAAAATAAATCATAGCACACCTAAATACTGGGTTAAACAGATTACTTTAAATTAGATATGACAAAATGTGGTAGAAGATCAGGAATTTCAGTAGGTTTTGGAACAGGTTTTGACTAAATTGTTTTGCTGCTGCTTTGTACCTCCAGGCCTCAAAAACACTAGGCGCGTTTACAAATACAAGTATTTGTGTGTGTGTGTGTGTGTGTGTGTGTGTGTGTGTGTGTGTGTGAAATATATATTATTTGTTGTTTATACTGTACCAAAGAAACAAAAATACCTGGGTCCTCTGAATGATCCTAATGTGAGCATGCAACATTTATCGCAATGTTCCTATAAATTATATATAAAACGTCCATACGCACAAAAAAAAAAAAATAGCTAAATGCATCTCACTATATAAATTGCAGTTCAATAAACAACTCTTTGCCACATTTGATCCATAATTGCGTCAAAGGTCATCTCAGGTGTTTATTAATGTAACAAACATTTTCAGAGGAAAAACTACTTTTACGGACTTTACTTTACTTTACTTTTAGTTTTTAAAACTACATTTTTCACCTCCAGCAGTGTTAGCAATTTCAGTTCTTCTACAGTGCCAACCACTAATATTGGCACCCTTGGTACATATGAGCAAAGGTGGCTGTGAAAATAAATCTGCATCGTTTATCTTTTTGATCTTTCATTCAAAAAAATCACAATATTCTAACCTATCATTGAAGCAAAACAATTGAAATTGGGGGGAAACTCACATTATGAAATAAATGTTTTTCTCCAATGCATGTTTGCCACAATTATTGGCACCCCTAGAAATTCTTATGAGTAAAATATCTCTGAAGTATATTCCCATTCATATTTACAATTTTTTTTTAGCACACTAGGAGGGGTGACTAGGAGCATGAAATTCTCCAGCCATGACTTTCTGTTCCACAGGCTTATAAATAGAAGGACACAAAGGCCAAATTCCCTTAATCATCCATCACAAAGAGTAAAGTCAAAGAATAAAGTTCTGATGTGCAGAAGAAGATTGTTGAGCTTCACAAAATAGAAAGTGGCTGTAAGAAAAGAGCTAAAGCATTGAATATCCCCATTTCCACCATCAGGGCAATCCAAGCCTATCAAACAGCCCCTACATCACCACATGTTGTTCGGGAAGGTTTCGAGAAAAATCCTTTTCACTCATCCAAAAACAAACTACAGCATATTCAGTTGTCAGACACGACTGGAACTTCAAATGGGACTGGCTTCTATGGTCAGATGAGACTAAAAAATAGCTTTTTGCCCGCAAACCCACCAGATGGGTTTGGTGCACACAGGGATAAAAAGTACCCCATGCCCACGGTTAAATATACTGCTGGATCTTTAATGTTGTGGGCCTATTTTTCTAGACGTCTTGTTCAAATACATGGATGGCATCATGGATTCTATCAAATACCAACCGATAAAAAAATCTAAACCTGACTGCCTCTGTTAGGAATCTTATAACAGGCCGTGGTTGGATCTTCCATCAGGACAATGATCCAAAACAAACATCAAAATCAACACAAAAATGCTGCCATGGTCGTCTCAGTCCTCTGACCTGAACCCTATAGAAAATGAGTGTGGTGAACTGAAGAGGAGAAGCACCATCATGGAGCTGGGAATCTGAAGGGTCTGGAGAGATTCTGGATGAAGGAATAGTCTCTGATCTCTTGTCAGGTGTTCTCCAAACTCATCAGGTATTATAAGAGAAAACTGTTATCTTGGGAAAAGGACGTTGCAATAATTGGGTGCCAATAATTGTGGCTAATGTGAACTAGAGAAAAACATTTATTTCATAAATAATCCCCATATGCAGATTTATTTTCACTTCTGCCTCTGCTCATATTTACCAAGGGTGCCAATATTAGTGGTTGGCATTGTATATTATCACACTGGAGAGGGCAAATTGAATTATCATAATTTCCTGGCCAGGAAGAGTATCACTACTTATAAAGTGCCTCAACAAAAGCTAACTTTAAAGGGTTAGTTTGATCTGTAATTATTCTACAGTAACATGACTTGTGAAGGCATTAACTATCAACTAACATCAACCCTAGCCAGGCATCATATCAAGGCAACCCATATCAAGGCATCAACCCTATCAACTAACAGTCTTGGCAGATGTAACAATATATTACATAAATGTCTTATTAATATGCTGTTATCACAAACTTCTAAATAATGTTGTTACTTTTTACATGTAAAATAATTTCCTACCATCATTTCCCACTGGAAAGAAGAATGGCAAATTAAGAAAAATCAGATTGATGTCAACTATATCAGTGTGATATATATATATATATACACACACACCTTGGTTTCTCTTTAATTTACAGTCCAGATACACATGTTCTTACTAAATGGGTAATAATTAGGTACTAACCCTGAAGCTACATAAACCCAATCTCAACCCATGTTGTTACCTTATATTGCTCATTACTATTTTGGGTAAGTAGACTGTACTTATTTCTTCTTTGCCTTGGTAGTATATATATATATATATATATATGTGTGTGTGTGTGTGTGTGTGTGTGTGTGTGTGTGCTCAAATGATGATAGAATGATAGAACTGGAACTGTCAGGTTGGATTTTGCAGTAAATGTCAGTTCTTCTAAATTGGGGGAAACTCATCATGTTCACTTTTTTTATTTATTTTTTTATTTTTTTTGGTGTAATCAGAGATGGAAATTAAAGTCACAATTAGCAAAAGAACTGACTTGTGACTTGACATAGATTAAACTCTTATTCAGTTAGCATGGGACTCAACTTGAACTCAAATTTGAGACTTGAACAAGCCAGTAGCTTTGTTAAATGAAATATATTCTTTTGGAAAAAAAAAAAAAAAGGCTAGAAGAACATTCAGTTCAAAACACCCCTGATTTCAGGAATGTTCCCCATTAATTCTGATTTGTATGGTTTATGGTTGACTCCTCATGATGTCTTCGTGACACATCACTAACAGCCGTAAAGATGAATACTTCCTCAATGATCAAATATGAACTTCCAGTTACTCTGTTTAGTTGCTACAGCCAAAAGACAAAAACTCTGAATCCTCTTTCTAGAAACTATTTTCCAAGATAAGAGTGTGTGGGGTCTTTGATGATAAAGGTAAGGTAACTCCAACATTGTGAACATGATTTAATAGAACTGTTCAGATGTTCATATTGGCTCTTTATTAGTATTTATAAAGCACATATTAAGCATGATCATATCCCTTAACCCTACCCAATACCTAAACTTAATTACTACAACAACTATACTTACTGTCAATAAGCAGCAAATTAGGAGTTTATTGAGGGGGGAAACTCTTAGTGATTTGTACCCCTAATCTAAAGTGTTGCCATAATTCTTATCTGTGTTGAAAAAGTCTTACGATCAGCAATTTACTTTTTATATGATTCTCTTTTTAGGGTTATCTCCTGTTCAACCAATTAGATTTTTCATTTCTTAAATAAATGAAATATATGTTCTACACTGTAAAAATTGGTATACGCTTAGAAATAAAGCTTCTTTATCGGTGGTTCCATAAAGAATCTTTAACATCCATGGAATCTTTCCATTCCACAAATGGTTCATGGTGGAAAAAGGTTCTTTAGATTAATAAAATATTCATTACACTAAGAAAATAGGGTTCTTTTAAGAACTGTTCACTGAAAGGTTCTTTGGGGAATCCAAAAATTCTTCCATGGCACCACTGTGAAAAAACCCCTTTTGAAACCTCTATTTTGGCTTAATTATTGGCTTAAAGAGCTATTTCTATCTGATTTAACCC
>NW_015649578.1:304749-306361 GCF_001515625.1 Sinocyclocheilus rhinocerous | reverse complement strand
CCCGTCAGCCTGCGCCATCTAGAGTTTCATGACTGAACTATATATATATTTTTGAAGTTACCATTTTAGGATACATTTTTCTTTCTGAGGTTTCTAGGTTACTTTTATTTTCTCAGTGTACATGGCAGCTTCAGCTTCATAAACCTGCATTTAAGGACAAAGGTGAGCCTCTGTTAATGATTTTTTAATTGGCTAAAATGACACATAGATGGAACTTTAAAAGATTGAGAAAGTTTGATATACCGGACTTCTAATGTTTGTGTTTGCATGTACCTAGCATTAGCACCCTGCTAAATTAATTACTTCAAAATTCATTATAAACGTCAAGGTTCATACTGTACACTAAAATTTGAACAGCTTTAGCCTCTTCACTTCTTCACTTTTTTGATCCCACTTTAGATTGGGGACCAATTTTCACTATTAACTACGATTTTTGCCTCAATAAACTCCTAATTTGATGCTTATTATTAGTTAGTAAGATAGTTTGGTATGAAGTGGATTAAGGGATCTAAAATAGCATGCAGAATAATGCATTAGTATGCACTTTATAAATACTAATAAACAGCCAATATGCTAGCAATATGCATGCTAATAAGCAAATAGTTCATAGTGAGAATTGCTCCCTAAACTAAAGTGTTACCACTTATTGTATGTCTACAACTGAAATTGAAAGAGAAGCATCACAAACTCCTCCTTTTCCTTCTCCTTTGAAATGCTGATGCAAACCTTGCATTCTATTCACTGAATACAGATAATACCAGTCTTCACGTACAGCATCGCTATCCACACAGCAACTCGTTCGTTTTTATGTCTGAACAGTCAAACTCTGTACATTTTTACTGTGAAGCCCAGTGTCAGCCATGTCAGAGCAGTGGCTTCAGGAAAGGAAAACCTGATTATTCGTAACTTAATACAAGCGTGCGCCGGTTGCTTAGAAACCCAAACACGGCTGGGCGGCCCAGAGGTCAGAGGTTCAGCCATGGCTCGGGGCGAGCGGCGTAAAATTCTGTTACCTGTTTGACTATATCTCCATGCATGGCTAACAGGCGCACGCTAGCTCTGTTTTTAACGAGGGGCCCCTGCCTCCCACTGCGGCGCGCTTTAATTGTGTGTCTTGAAAGCCAGCCACTTTTGAGAAAGCATGCAATTGCACATTGTGTAAACTTATGAGTGGGGAAATTACTCCTGCACTTAGAGGCATCTTTAAATAAAAGCAGTAAAATATATTCATTCTGAAACTCTTCTCTAGGTTCTGCACTTTTTTTTTTCGTTTAACGACGAGGCTATCGGAGAGGGATAAAATGCATTGGCTGCGGTGTAAATAGCATATTGCTAAAAATACTGCTATTTTCACTTAGTGTAAATAGAATCCATTGCTAATACGAGATTTGAAAAGGGAGGAAAAAAAAGTTCGGCAAAAGACGGGATCAAACCCGGGTCGATCGCGTCAAAAAGCCAACGGAAAGCGCTTATCCATCTGCGCCCCATATATACACCCCATATTTTTTATTCCATAGTAAGGGCAATTCATACAATACATTTAAACTCAGCTACTTTAATACCATCTCCGAACTTTCTACCACGACTCTGCTGTTCTTCGGCTGGTTCTTCC
>NW_015649578.1:301469-301646 GCF_001515625.1 Sinocyclocheilus rhinocerous | reverse complement strand
CTTGCATTTGCGTTTGTAATTTGTTATTTTGTTTTCAGAATTGTGATTTGCTTTTCACTTCTCGGCCACCGTAAATATGTCCAAACTGAAACGATTGCAAATATCCATGCAGTGCACTAAACATGCATAAATATTGCAAAAAAATATATATATATATATATATATATATGTATATGT
>NW_015649578.1:301222-301328 GCF_001515625.1 Sinocyclocheilus rhinocerous | reverse complement strand
TGTGTGTGTGAGACCCTGGACCACAAAACCAGTCATAAGGGTAAAAAAAAAAAAGATTTATACATCATCTGAAAGCTGAATAACTAAGCTGATCATTGATGCATGG
>NW_015649578.1:287950-300509 GCF_001515625.1 Sinocyclocheilus rhinocerous | reverse complement strand
TAGCAATGCATTACTATTGATAATTATTTATTTTATATATATTTACGGTAGGAAATTTACTAAATATCTTCATGGAACATGATCTTTACTTCATATCCTAATGATTTTTGGCATAAAAGAAAAATGTATCATTTTGACCCATACAATGTATTTCTGGCTATTGCTACAAATTTACTTGTGCTACTTATGACTGGTTTTGTGCTCCAGGGACACATATACACTCTTAAAAATAAAGGTGCTTTACGATGCCATAGAAGAACCTTATTGTCTAAATGGTTCCATAAAGAACCTTTAACTAACATCTGAAGAACCTTTCTGTTTCACAAAAGGTTCTTTGTGGAGAAGGTTCTTCGCATGTGTTGTCATGTTTCAGAAGACGCTTTGAGGAGAATATATCTGTGTTCATAACAGCGTGTGTGGTTGAAGATTTTGCATACCTCCATAACAAAGGGATCCTGTATCGAGACCTGAAACCAGAAAACCTCATGCTGGACTCCAAAGGATATGTGAAATTGGTAAAACAAATGAAATTCCCTTTTCCCTGCTTCTACATCTAGTGCCTATAACAGTTTTAATGTGATGCAGCATACAACTGTGATATATTGAAACAAGGATCTGTTTTTCCACAAATAGAGCAATTACAACAATTTACATTGATAAGCTGTTAATAAAATTGTGATAATTTTTCACTGTGACAATTTAATACAGCCACTGAAAGAAACATTTAATCAGTCCTCATTCTGCCAGGGTGTCATAGGTCCTCTTTTTTCTCTTGCTTTTTTTTCTTGTATTCTTTTCAGTTTGATTTTGGTTTTGCAAAAGAGCTTTCTCGGGGTGAAAAGACATATTCCTTTTGCGGTACTCCTGAGTACATCCCTCCAGAGATCATTCAGAACCAGGGCCATGACTTTGCTGCCGACTTCTGGTCACTTGGCATTCTAATCTACGAGCTACTCGTGGGCAGGTATCAAAGTTTTCTCATGTACACTCTTAAAAATAAAGGTGCTTTACGATGCCATAGAAGAACCTTATTGTCTAAATGGTTCCATAAAGAACCTTTAACTAACATCTGAAGAACCTTTCTGTTTCACAAAAGGTTCTTTGTGGAGAAAGAAGGTTCTTCAGATTACAAAAAGGTAAGAAAGAGATGGTTCTTTAAAAAACCTATGACTGAATGGTTCTTTGTGGAACCAAAAATGGTTCTTCTATATAAATCTAACCTTTTGAAGCACCTTTATTTTTAAGTGTATATACTGTATATATATATTATTTTTTTTATTTTTTTTATAATGCACAGTGAGGTTTTAATTGACAATTATTTTGCAAGGAGCAATGAAATTTCCTTATGAAAAAGTGTACTTTATTAAATTGAATGTGCACTAATATTGTTTTTTTTCTTACTGTACTGTAAAAAAATAAAATAAAAAATATTGTCAAAGTTGTAAATAAAATTGTAAAGATTATTGCTTAGATCACACATTTTAAAAGAAAATACTATTTCGATTTTTAAACTTCAAAATTGCATATTTAATGTGATGTGTTACTTTCTATTTCTTTGTAATTGTTTGCAGTTTATTTAATTAATTAATTCATTAATTATTTATTAGTAATTTACATTTCTGAGTAAAAATTGTTTCTACAATTTTTTACAGTGTACTTGCTGATAAAATAATTTTAATGAAATAAAAGAGAGTAGTCTTTCATGACTGTTCCTTAACACTGAAATATACTTTCAAAAATTTTACTTTGTTATAATGTCAAATTAAACGTTTTACTATAAAGTACGTTTTAAATCATTGTTTTAATCATGTTGACTAACATACTAAAGCACATGTAATGTACTTGATAATTATTCAATAATACATTTAATGTAAATATATCTTTGCACCTTTAGCATTACAAATTACAAATAAATGACACAAATTACATAGAAATTAGGCCTACATTAGAGTATATTTTAGTTTGCCATAAATGCTGTACTGTCAGTACAGTACACTTTCTCATTATCCTATACTTAATTGGGTCGAAACACTCTTAAGTTTACCTAATTGCATTTAATATAAATTTAAACTATAAACTATTTATATTTAAATTTCTACATGCAGTTAGCCTAAGTGTTCGGAAACATTACATTTAGTTTGTACTTAAGTATATATATATATATAGTCAGCATTAGGGAAAGAAAATAAAACAATTCTGTTTTGTGTTAACGGTAGTTAGTAACAAAACGTAGCAAATTGTGAAGCTGTCAAAACAGTCAACTCAAAGCGATCTGTTCCACAGCACCTGAAATCTCCATAACCCCCCACCCCGCTTTCCTGCAGCCCGTCTCAGAGCGAGTCTGGTCTTCATTTGAGCTTCCTGATACAAATGAAAATCTGCAATGTCCAACACCAGTGTGGCATGACTCGGGAGCCCCGCGGTCCCCAGTCGCGCAACAGCTTCGCAATGCGATGTAAAGCGTGCCCTACACTTCGGAGCATGTGGTTTTGATTCCAGAATGTTTTATTGCCGAACAATGTTTCTGCCTTGGAGCGCAGCAGCGTGTATAAAGAGCATATTGTCCCTCGGTGCCCAGTGCCCACCCTCAGCTCATATATGACATCAGTGCGGCTCCGGCTGGCACTTTGCGCTTTAATGGCGCGCGTCCTGGCATTGACCAATCACTGCACTGCAGTTGCTTCTATTCAACTGCTGCCTATCTGTCCGCATGCTTATCTTCAGTTGCACGATTTTAATAGACATCAGTCTGTCTGCACCGGGTTGCGGCTGTAAAATCAAACCGCAATGACCAGGCTGTGCTTAAACGATAGCCAAGATGTGAGATCAAAGAGGGACATTTCAGCATGTGAAGCCAAGCACTGTTAGCTAAAGCTCTTTAAGAACACGGCTAGCGTATAAAACAGAACGAAACAAGAAAACGAGGGCTATTACACATACATCGGGTTAATGGAAATATAAAACCTCAGACAGCAGCGATCCACCCGCCCTTGTTGTAAAAGCTTGTGTGACGGGAAATATGTCTGTGGGAACTGATATCATTGGATAAAACCCTCCGAAGCGTCACAGACAGATATAATCACAACCACAATTTTGGCTGTTGGCTAAATAATGGAGGAGGAATAATTATATTATATGCAGCCCAACTTCTTTCATTTTAATTGCCGATTTAGAAATCAATTAAATGTTGCCCGTTCTGCATCCCGCTATATATATATAATGCTGGAGTTTGATCAGTTTGTATAATTTTGCATAAATAAACTCCCACAGTGGTTTTGAAATATATTCTCTCTATGAATTCAACAAGTCCGAGTAAGGTTTCTGGGTCATTGCTAAGAGGGGAACACATGAAGAGGAATGGAACAAAACTTTCTGAAACTGAGGAAACGTCGTCACGATGATTGTTAGACCTCTCTGTTTGTTATAAACCAAACTAAATCATATTCATGACACATTAGAATTGATAAAAGTAGCTACAAAGGAAGAAGAGAATTTGAAAGTTGAGGTACTCAAATCAGCAAACCAAAAAAAAAAAAAGAAGAAGAAGAGGTAGCCTAATGATAATATATAAATTATAATAAATGCAATGCATGATAATAGGAAAACATTTTTTTTTTTTGAAAAAGTATATATTACAGTGCATAGGCTATATATCATAAGTGTTGGAGTTGGTCAATTTTTATGTTCTTTAAAGAAGTTTTTTATGCTCACCAAAGTTGGATTTATTTGATTAAAATTACAGTAAAAACAGTAAAATTGTGACATGTTATTGCAATTTAAAATAATAGTTTTCTATGTGAATATATTATAAAATGCAGTGTATCCCTGTGATCAAAGCTGAATTTTCAGCATCATTACTCCAGTCTTCTGTGACACATGATCCTTCAGAAATCACTCTAATATGCTGATTTGCTCGAGAAACTCACATTTGGTGGAAACTGTGATTTTTTTTTTTCTTTCAGGATTCTTTGAATATAAAGTTTAAAAGATCAGTAATTATTATTATTTGTATTATTATTATATTATTTTTTTTGCATCCTTGCTGAATAAAAGTAATAAAAAATCTTACTGACCCTAAACGTTTAAACAGTATTTATGCTGTGCATGATTTATGCATGACGGCATTGCCAGAACATTGCTACGTTGATGCTAGTGTGCTCTGGGTGATTGTGGTGCTTAATTTCGCTTCATCTGTTGTTTCATCCATGAAAATCTGAAAAAAGTGATGGTTACTTTAGCAAACATTATTAATTAGCAAACGCTAAAACGCTATTAACGTTGTTTAATATTCTGTAAGAAGTAGGCTATACCTTTAAAAGAAAGTTTGTGATCTTATTGATTGTTATTGTGAATAATCACTGGAAAGTGTTCGAGTTAGATGACATTGATCTGTGTGTTGTTTAATGCGGGCTCTGGCTCTAGCTCTGGCTCTGGCTCTGGCTCTGGCTCTGGCTCACTCATGTTGGCATCGGATCTTCTCTGAGCAGAATGCTGAAGCGCTGCTTTCATTACTTGCAGGTGATGCAGGATAAACTCCGTTACTTACACAGCTGTGTACGCACACCTCGCTCCAGGAAGACATGCTCTTATTCCAAATCAAATGTCCCTGTCCTCCATCCATTCATCCGTGCGGTGGAATCCAGAGCAGGAGTCTGGGTTTGGTGAGCAGCATCTACTCTGATGATCCACGGCACAGCCCTGGACTAAATTACACTCATTTAATGTCAATCCCACTTAATTAGGCTGTTAGGTGTGAAAAGAGGTTCATAAATTTGCAACGATGAGACCACCCTTAGGGTTTTACATTCAGCATGAATATACAGCACTAAAGCACTGCAAAACAACCAGAACTAACACATATAATGATATATAACACATATAGTGTTTGATGAATTTTAGTCATGATATAGCTTAACAATGATTTTCGTAGTGATTAAAAAAAGATAAATTTTTATTTTATTTACTGTTATTTTTATGACACATCAATACATGCATTTTTAAAATTGAAAACTAAAATTGAATATTGTTCTCCCAAAAATGAAAAAAGTGTACTTAAGTGTATTAAGAATCAGTCATGAAAGTCTATTTAAGTACACTTAAGTGGCCTTTTATTTCGTTAATATTATCGTTTTTAAAAAGAGTTAAAGGGTTACTTCCAAAAATGAAAATTCTGTCATTAATTACTCACCCTCATGTCGTTCTAAACCCGTAAGACCTCCGTTCATCTTCGGAACACAAATTAAGATATTTTTGATGAATTCTGAGAGCTCTCTGACCCTCCCATAGACAGCAATGGGACGTCACAGCATCCCGCGTGACGCAGCTGACACAGAATAGCATACGCTGTTTGCGTTCAGTGAATATTCTCCAAAATGGCGCTACGGTGTAGGAGACGAATTGTTGAATAAAGTCGTTATTTTTGTTTTCTTTGCATACAAAATGTATAGCTTTGTATAACTACGGTTGAACCACTGAAGTCACATGGATTATTTTACCGATCTCCTTGCTACGTTGGAGGTTAATCGTGGTAATTACATTGCTGTCTATGGGAGGGTCAGAGAGCTCTCAGAATCCATCGAAAATATCTTAATTTGTGTTCCGAAGATGAACGGAGGTCTTACGGGTTTAGAACGACATGAGGGTGAGTAAATAATGACAGAACTTTGATTTTTGGGTGAACTAACCCTTTAAAATACACAACAAGAGCACTTTCAATACAATTAAGTGCACTTCTTTTTCACAAGGGCAGAAGTCTATTGGTCTGCTGCAGAAGTGCAGTTTAATGTCTATAGCTGCTGGTTTGTTAGTGGTATTGCAATGTAGGGAAAAACGCAACTCAATGTATTGTACCTTTAACCAGTGTGAAACAAGAGTATTGTGTATTAGCCTATATCAGTCACAAGACGACTGGATGTATGAACTATCCAGAGATCAGACTAGTAATTGAGGGACATATCGTCTCACATCATGAAGAAGCAGCTCAGTGCTGTTGCAGGACTGCAGTCACCTGACTCTGACTCTCAGCTCTCACTCCGTCAGGACACGGAACAGAGTGCATGCGCTTGCAAATTTGTGACATCAAATTCCTTCAAATCAAATCTTCTAAAATAGGCTACCATATATCCAACACTCATCCATTTTCCAAAACGTTTGATGACTAAAATGACTTCATTATCAAATAGCCTACCTATTTAAGGCACAATCTGTAATTACTGAGAAAAAGCTGCATGAAAGAGGTGCTGCGTCTGCATGGTATAAATATTAGGCTATATAAGTTATATTATAAGAATATAAGAGTCTTGTTCTCATTGTAACCAAGCCCCAATTTATTTCTTTTCACAGGCTCAAAATATGACCAACAAATCTGAAGAAAAGAAAAAAAATGATGATGATGAAGACGCAGAATAGGCTACTGTTTATATATATAGGCCTATATATATATATATATATAATCTTGTCAATAATTTTTTTTCAGCATAATCAGTCACTTTCCTGTCTTTTAGGGAAAATAAAAGTTTAATTACAGTCTTTAGATAAAGTCAAAAATGTCCCTTTTAGCTATTTAATGATCACATCTCAGTATGTAAAATTATAGGATTCGTTTTAAAGTTTGAGGTGATCGACGGGTTAAATTTCATAAGTATGACCACATTTACATCATTTCAAACAAATTAAATAGTAGTGTATGTCTAAACTTTGAATGCATTCAGTAGAATTGTAATGAAATCAATCGTCTACCAGGATTTACGACAACCCCCATTTTTTATTATTTACCCAGTAGCCCACTTGTTTAAATAAACAAATAAATAATTTTAATATGTACATTAGCATTGCACATGCTGATTTTTTTTTTTCATAAAACGGGATTTTCTGTGAAACCCTAATGTCAAGATCGAATCCTGCTGTAACAGCACGTTGAGCGCTTCCATTGTGAAATGTGATGCTCTGTCGCCCTCTTTTGGTAAAACAGTTCATTAACGTGAAGATACACGACTTTTTCACCTACATGTGAATATGTTACTATTAGTTTTAGTAGTAGTAGGCTAATATAGTAGTAGCCTAGTAAAAGAAAAAGAGCACAAGATTGTTTCAGACAGAGAGGGACTGGACTGTTATGGCCTGTTGTGCTTCAGTGACACTCTGAGTAGCCAAAAACATGATTGAGCTGCTAATTTAGCTGTTATGGGCTCTTTCCCCCATGACGATAATTAACATGCAAATGAGCTCAGGGATGTGAGGTGGGGGCAGCAGAGCTCTGTTCATTAAGGCCTTAGTTACTGTTTGAAAAGTGAAGCATCAGGGTTATAAATGGAGGTTTTTCGTGTAATGGCTCGGATAATAATTAGGGCTTGAACATGTTCTTATAACTGCTGGCTTGGACGTTACTTCTGGGCCTTATGGATGGACAGCAGCTCCAAACTTTGGCTTTACTCACCAAACACACTCTTGTGGAACGTGTTTTAAAAAGTGTGTAAAATTAATTATTGTGTTTGTTACATTTTCCAAAGGAACTAAATGATCTCTGCCCAGTGAGACACTTTGAGTACCTCAAAACTTTTTTTTCTCTCTCTCCAAAAATGTGTTTAAATTGCCTAACTCTCTAAAATAATTTGATTGATTAAACAACAAACTGAAACTTTCAGCCTTGGCATATTAATGTCCAACTTAAAAGACCTTTAATTAGTTTCCTTTAATTGAGTAATACATTAAAATGTATCGTGCCTGTCAGAAAGCGAAGTCATTGTACCATTATCATAATATATGATCGTGGATTTTAATTTCATAATATGCATTAACCGTAACCAGCAAATCTACTAGGGGTGGGAGGAAAAAATATTAAAATATTCATAGATAAACGGAGTTGGATAAACAACATCCCAAATGTTTGTATGTATGTATTGTATTTAAATATAAGAAAGGTAAGGTGTAAATTTAAGTTAAAACCGTAAAACCTAAAACGTTGCTACCGTATTTTTTACGGTAAAATTTTTTTTTACAGTGTATATATATAAAATCGGATAAGGATTTTTTAAGAATTCATTTAGATCACACTCACAAATATTTCTAAAGTAGGTCTTGCCAAAGAGTTAAGCATAACTAGAAAAACTATCAAACTTGTTTTAAACTTACAATTAAACATACCATATTGATACAAAAAAAAAGCAAAGAGAAAGAAAATATATTCCATTTTTTTATATCAACATCATAAAATGCATTAAACATTACATTAGTGAGTTGATAGAGTGAAATAGTGAGTTGATAAAAAAGCTAATTATTAATCAAATCATGATTTAACACTTTAACACTAAAAAAAATATAAATATTTTATTTGTTTACCTGCATGTCAACATAACCATTAACCGCCAACAGAGAACATGTGAATGTGTTGTTAAATTATTTGAAATATCAACTTTTTCAGAGTTACTTCAAGTAAATATTTTATTTTAAGAGGTTTGTCTGACAAAAACATGAAAACAACAATGACATCACACAAGAGATATATACTGAAGAGTCACTCTGGATATGATGACGACATAGTGCCTCACAGCTATACATCACCAGTGTTTAGTAACGTGTTTCATACATGGTCTAATTGCTTGAGGTGCATTTTCCCTCTAATTCAGAAGCATGGTTTGCAAATTTATTTACACAGCATTTGTGAACACAGTCTAAATAGTATGACATTAGGATTTTTAGAATGGAAAATTTAAAAGAGAAAAAAAAGAATGAGTGAATCAAATTAGTAATTTACTGTCATTGTGTGAATATGTACTCCATAAAAGTAACTGTAATCTGATTATGAGTATTTTAAAATGTAATATACTCCAATTACTGATTATTTAATCAGTTTCCACCCAGCTCTGCTGACTACACAACTATATCTTGATCGACTGTTATGTTGCATTGTAAGATTTATTAATTTCCATGATTTTCCCAGGACATTTTTATCCCCCTGAAATTCCCAAATATATCCAGGTTTTCCAGCACTGTGAACTATTAATAGGCTGTTGAGCCTGTAAAAAAAAATAAAAATAAAAAAAAATAAAAAAAGCAAAGTGAAGATATCTCTGCCCCAAGTAAACAAACAGGAAGGATTTTTTTTTTTTTGATGTGTGCATGTGCCTATTAAAAGGATGAAACAGAAACTCGTGCTTCTTAAGCATCATTTTGGAAAGAAGAACTGACATTTAGCATATCCTTCACAGAGACAAATCAAGCCATCATTCCTTTTTCAACAGTGTCACTTTATTATTTCATCTAGCAGTAATAGTGAATGACTCTGCATGCTCATCTATATACATTACTGTTGACAGGTCACTATACCTTTCTCTTTCTAAGGAACCTTCTGGAAATTAATGCATTACAGCAGCAAAATATAAAGTGCACATCACGAGAGCTTCTCCTGATGACGTTCTTCAACACTTGGCACACATCATAATCCAAACAAAACAGGTTAGCATACACATATCCAGGAACTAACAGGTTAGTAGTGCATCCCGTACATTTACAGTCTGATCTCTCAGATTAGCTTTCAGGTGTGGATGACAGTAGTGGAATAAATGTACAATGTAATTATATGCATAACTGGCGTCATAAATCTGGTTTTCCTATCCAATTCATAAATAACTAATATTCATTTTACCCATATCAATACTAATCAAATGATTAGTAGTAAAACAGTGCAGCTATGGGGGGGGGAAATTAGGCACTAGAACATATTGCTGATTTCATTCAAAACGTCCGCTTCCTTTTTTTAATGTTGCCCGATCCAGATTTCTCTTATATAACACAATCTACAAAGAGGCCAAGCTGTTTACAAGACCTCTTTACTCTAGAATAAATAATAACCCCTGTATTAAATACAAAAGAAACAGTGTACAAAACAAAAAAAAGCTCTCTTCAAAGTGGCATGTCACTGCACTCTCAAATGCAAAAAAAAAACAATACTGATAGAAAAAAGAAATATGTGATGAGCAATATTTGGTACGCTGAATTAAATGGTTGAAAGCATGGCTAGGTGTTCGATTCTAAATGCAGCAGTGTTCAGACGGATCCCTATCGGCCCTGTTGAAGGTACTGCTGGGTAAACATGTTGAGTTCACTGTCCAGCCAGCCAGCTTTATTCCTGCGGAAGAAATCACAATAAAATTATAACATCATAAATATAAAAAATTATTTTACTGTGCTTTATTTTTGGCCAGTAAGTTTAGTAAAGGTCAGAGCAGCAGACTAGTTTTCCCCCTGCTAACTTGAGTTATAACTCACTAGCACAAGACATTTTTAAACTGAGCCATATAGTTGAATGAATTTCCACAAATCAGCTCTGAAAGTCCGATGACTTCTTTGTAGTTTGTTAAAAATGTTCATAGAAGTCCAAAACATACATGCAAGTATATATTGATATTTACAATTATGTATATACCGGTGCATTTATAAACAAAATGTTTAGATAATTTCCAGTAAAACCTGTTATGAAAACATATCTTGATGATTGTAACTAAAATGTGCATTATTTTACTTCTGTTTAGTTGGTTGAAATGGTTCTGAAAACGTTTGGGGTTTGTAGAAAGTATCTCATGTTCACCAAAGCTGCATTTATTTGATCAAAAATGCAGTAAAAACAACAATATTGTGAAATATGATTACAATTCAAAATAACGGTTTGCAATTTTATTATATTTTAAAATGTGATTACAATGCTGAATTTTCAGTATCATTACTCCAGATTTTTTTCAAGATTTTTTTGGTGAATTTTTTAGCAGCATCATATGACCCCTTTAAAAAGAACAGCATTTATTTGAAATAGAAATCTTTATTATAAATGTCTTTACAGTCAATTCTGATCAATTTATTGCATCCTTTCTGAATAAAAGCATGAATTTCTTTTAAAAATCTCCCTGACCCCAAACCTTTAAACTGTAGCGTATATGTTGTCACAGTCTACTATCTATTCCTGAACAAGAGAGTCGACTGCAACCAAACAGCAAATGCATGATCTCTCCAGTCATACGATGTGATATCACAGCCTCTCACCTGAGCAGCTTGGCTTTACTCTGCAGGCCGTCCAACTGTTCGATCTTGCGGTTCAAATCCCGGATTTCGTCCTCCAGCTGCTGTCTGGTCACGTCCACCTGCTGACAGAGCTGAGAGAAGGTGCCAGCCAGCTCCCTGGGACAAACATTCATAGGTAAGCAGGCTGGATTCAACAATGGTCGAAAAACACAACTACAGAAAGCGTATCTCTCAAAAAACATATACTTCATATATTTAATTTCTCCACTAGAGGGCACATAGGATCGGGCATGACTTTGCTTTGCTACAGACTGAGACTCGGACTTACTGCTGAACCTGATGGCTGCAGTTGGATCCCGTGTAGCTGACGATGAGCTGTAGCTTCTCGCTGGCGTACTCCACAAACTGTCTTTTAAATGCTCTCTCTTTGGCCCTTGTGGTCCAGGTGAGTCTCTCATAAACGTAGAGCAGCCCATAGAGACCCACAGACAGAGCGATGAGCCTCCAGCCCACCGCCTTCCAGATCTGAAACACAAACACAATCACACCGCTTACATCCATTTGATATTCCAAGTCATTAGACCAGGAGATGACGGTGAGTAAATGAAGACAGAATGTGCATTATATTTTTTTAGTGCATCAGAGATTATGATCTTACCACTCCTCCTACGACTATAATGCCCATTGATGTCCGAGAGGTGAGTGATGCCAATCCTGTTACCATGGAAACCATAAGCTCTTCCTGGATCATGGATCCTTGAGGGAAAGGAGGCACACTGGTGCTGACCGGAGTGATGGCCAGAGGCCTGGGAACCTGACAACACAAAACACGCACTTGATGTAGGGCCCTATCATTTCAGCGATGTGGAAAACGTGGACGGAATCATGGAATCTAGTCATAAAAATGACATTCACGGTATAACGCGGAACATCACGGAATCTGGCAAATTCTGGATGAATAAATGAAAAAAGCAGGGCTGTACACGTATTCAAATGGCGATATGGACTAGTGTCTGTGTGAGTGAGTGTCACAGTGTCAGCTACCACACACATGATCACTCAAGCTAGGGGTGTGCCCGAAGCCGAATACCTTATTCATGAATGGGACGGATAATGCAGGGGTTAAAGCAAAAAAAAATCCTGAGGATATCAAGTTTTGCTGGTTAGCTTTGTCCTTGACAGGGTACAAGGTGACCTACAATCTAAAACATTACATTTCTGAAATTGTTTTGTTCAAAAGAAATAATGGTAAATTAAATACTAGGAAATGAATATAAAATAGGAAATATACAAAGACAGTTTACTACAGAAAACTACAGTTCAGTTCAATTAACAACAACAAAAACATTAAAATGGTCCAAGAACTGGTAACTTAAACAAGAGTTCGTACAGATACTGCAAAATAAAATTCGAGGACTTTCAAGGACTTGCACTACTTCTTTGGTTTTCAAGGACTAAAATCAGATCTCACTTATCAATCAATATTGTTATTATCTTTCAAATTCTAATAAATAAACTAATAAAACAAAATGGTACAAATAAAGTG
>NW_015649578.1:281994-283538 GCF_001515625.1 Sinocyclocheilus rhinocerous | reverse complement strand
TATTGTCACACCCCTAGTGTCTATGAGCGTGATAAAGCTCATAATTTTCCAAGTGTATGATATAGCTTTCATTCTTCAGGTCAATCATATATTCACGAAAAAAAAAAATTTTAATTAGGAAAGCGATAACTTTAACATTTGAAAGGCAAAGTTATCAAAGTTATCGCTTTCCTTATTCAAATAGATTTTTTTTTCATAAATATATGATTGACCTGAGCTATATCATCTATATCATACACTTGGAAAATTATGGTGTGACAATACACTTAGCTCACAAGGTGAGACAAAATGCAGATACTTGGTTCACTAGAACGAGACAATGTTTTAATACTTTAAGAAATTTTCAAATGACAAAAAATGTGTCTTTTAATCACAAAAAGTAAAACAATGCAGTTGTATTTTGAAATGTTTTAACTAATCTAGGGCTTAACTAATAATTATTTTGCTAATCAAGTAATCTACTGATTATTTTGACAAGTGAGTAATCTGATGTTTTTTAGTAATACAAATAGAATGGAAAAACAGGCTTTAATATGACTATATTTATATATAAAGTAACGATGAGGCAATAACAATTGGCCTCAAATAAAGTATCAAAACAATGTACATGGTTTTATTGAACAACACTGTTAAATACATAATGTAATATGCCTATATTATAACAAATACCTGCAGAGGGCGCCAACGGCCTGGTGATGTTTCATGTATTTCAATGTATTCTCCTGTGTTGGCATAGGTTTAAATGATTTACGTTACAAATCAAGTGAGTTTTCCCAGATGAACGTTAAGCAACCCAAACTCACCGCATATGCAGAGGAAGAGTTTAGCCCCTTTCACGCATACAGTCATTACTGGTAAAATACCATTAAGAGATCATGTGTGAACAGGACCTTTTCAAAAATACAGGTAAATGCATTCTGGCAATCATATTGTTCTTATGGAGATGACATGATTACTCTGAGCGGTTTTACAAAGCTCCGCTGCTTTTCTAATAGCTTTTCTAAATATGACGCTAGATGGAAATCTTTAACCATTGCGCCTCGCAGCTTTTTCAATGTGTCACACTCGAGACTAGGGCTGCACGATATATCGAAATTATCGAAATATCGCAAATGTAAATATCGCAATATGCATATCGCAAGGGCGTGCGATATCTGAATCATTTTAATAATAGGCTACTTAAATCAAAACGTTGCAAAAGGTCAAAGTTTTAGTTCGACGCATATAGCAGAGAATTGCTTGACGTTAAAAAGAGTTAAGTGCAATAAATTGCAGAAAACAACTCTTTGCCGTCTCGTCTTGCTGTCTGACTCACCCCTGAAGCGCGCGCACAAGCCGCATCTCGCACAGCGTATCTTCCGTTCTGCCGCACACGTGCAAAGCGCGCGCACACACACACTCATGTTTGAACAGACACATACACACAGAATTAGGTCAATAGCACCCGTCTCGACGATCATTCTCGTAAACGCAGTCAGTTATGTTTTAAATGAATGTAAACACAACCCTCTACGGACACCTTGGCAATTGAATCGCCATTGGCT
>NW_015649578.1:276320-281982 GCF_001515625.1 Sinocyclocheilus rhinocerous | reverse complement strand
TTGTGACATTACTTTTTATGTAATGCTAAAACACTGCTGGTCACTTTCAGAAGTTGTAGTGATTCTTTCTTTTCCAAGAAAGAATGTGAAACAAATTGGTTATATAATTTTCATTTTTAAATATTTTAAAATATAATTGAAATTGATTTTACACACTTTAAGTAATATCGTACCGCATATCGAATATCGCATTTTTGAACAAGGTATCGCATATTGCATTTTTCTTCAATATCGCACAGCCCTACTCGAGACCCAGGCTTCTTTTCCATTCATCAGCTGCGACTCTGCAGTTGGATACTATTATGCGCGTCTCGTGTTTATAAAAGCAAAAACTTCTGATTGGCTAGTAATGTTAGCTTGGTTGGGAGTGAAAGCTGTGTTCCTCTCATACATTGGTAGGCGAACTCATGAACTCGAACTGATATCAACAAGTGTTTTTAAATGTAGGACGACTATCTTTTTTATTTTTCCCGCAGCCAAACGCCGCAGGCCGGAGATCCGGCACGGTGCCGGAGAACTTTAAGCCCTGATAATGGCTTCAAAACAAATAACAGATAACAAATAATTCTGCCGATAATATTCGGCTGAGGCTGACAGTCACTCCTGGTGTTTGCTGGATAACAGGTGAGCCAGGGGACCAGTGCGATATTATACATAAACCTCTAAAGTCACTACGCAATAATGAGTGTGTGTGAAGTGAATGAAAGTAAGCTTTATGAATCAAATGAGCGCAAATCAAACAACCGCTTTGCTGTTGCCTCTCCGTGTGTCTCTCAGAAATCAGAGCTTGGCAAGAGTAATATCAACTAAAATACAAAAGCAAACACGTTTTACTATTTTGTACAGTATATTTAAATGTCAATGATTTAAACCTTTTTGATACACAAATGAATGGAATAAGCACAGCGCAGTTACCTTTCTCCGTGCATTTCCTGAAAATGACTTAAATCAATTTCCATATTTCCAAACTGCGTAGGAGCCCTTACTGCTTTAATTAGAAGATATTTAAATATTTATTTATCGGATCACGAAAGGTCCCCAAGCACAACCACACTACATCACTGCCTATACAAGGGTATCGGCTCCGACTGTTAGAAGATAGTTAAATGTTAAAATCATAAAAAATATATTATTTTAGTTAAACACGGCATATTTGTACAGTGATAACTACGAAAAAAGAGATTGAAAAAAAAACAGATTACGATCTTCTCAAGTAACTGTACGAACTTCCGGTTCAAGCCGGTTCAAACTACTACCAGTTTTATCCGAAAACAGATGCGAATAATTTTGTGATTGTTACAGATACAGATGCAGATACAAACACTGGCTCCACTGCATAACATTTTTTGTTTCACAATTTTGAAATAGATTTCTTTTTTTTTCTAGAATCAATACTAATTCATATTGCATTGTTTATTGAGTATATTTTAAGGAATATAATTTTTTTCTTCCATGTTTTAAGCTCTGTTTTGCAGCACTATGCTCGCCAAAACATAGAAGCCTTCTATCCCAGAGGAGAAATATGCAGGATGTTGGCCTTACAGAACCAGGATTGGACACCCTGATTTAGATGGACAAATCTGAACATTATTACAAAACAGAAGTCTGCAATTAACACGTGCTACCTGGTCATTGTAGCCCATGAGAGCGCGGCGTGTGTTTTTGGGACCCAGGAAGCGGTTGACCAGCATGGTCCAGCCCAGGGAGAAGTGGAAGCCGATGTCTTCCTGAAAGTCGCTGCAGAGTTTGTCACAGTTGAGGTCGTAGCTGAGGGCGAAGCACTGTCTGGGCACCATCTTATCCACCTGCTCTCGAATCCCGATGGGCAGCAGGGGCTTCAGGCCCTCTGGAACGATCAGAAGTGCTTTAACCTGCTGCTGATACTGGATGAGCTGTATGAAAACTCACCGTATGAGAGGGATACCGACCTATCATTTCAGTATGTGTGTTTTGCAGCGCTGCAGTTATCGCACAGGAGCATCTCTCAGACATATTCCTGCCAAGACCTTCCTCTATGTGCTTGTGCAGCTCCTGAAACCAATCATTTCAATCATCAAAATAACATGACACAAAAGACATTTCACCATCATGTAATAGAGCTACCAAAGATTACACATTAACCTATTATTAAATGTTGTTAAATTAATTTAATCCATTTAAATAACACATATATAATTTACATTATTTTGTTTTTGTTTTTTCCAAGCCAACACATATAAACTGATAGCTATCAGGGCCTGAATTTCATTTTGGAAAATGGGGGGAATTCCCCCTTTAGGTGGCTCTTATGGGGGGATTTTTTTTAATTTAATGTTTGTTTTTTTTTTAACATATTTTAAACAGTCATCCAACCTAAATGTTTCACCCAGTGAATTTGTGTTTTACAATTTATAATGTTGTTGATTCATATTTATATTGTTAGGAAGATTCTTAAAAATAACTTTGATTTCAAACTCTAAACTAAAAAAAACAGTAAACAGTAAGTAATAAAATAATAGATAAATACAGACAAACATAGACAAACAAAAACAATAATAAGATACAACTAAAATTAACTGTGCTTTAAGTTTTTCAGGTATGTATGACAGTAATATTCAGGTACAGAAATACCAAACTGAATAATCTATTTAACTTTAAAATAACACTGGTTATAGTCTTCAATGTATAAATAAACATTAATGACAAACAGCAGCAGGTTTATTTAGGTTGCTGTCTCTTTAAGACCTCATGCACGGATCTAACTGTTACACGCAAGTTTTGTTTCTCAACTGTTTTAATAGCCTATAACCAACAATGTTTAGTATAAATCGACTGTTTACGTGTATACTCATCTAGACGGGCATTTTGACTTAATTTTGTATGTATTTGGCCGTTTACATGCAATAAGGTGCAACACAACTTCATTCTGTAGTCGCGCGCAACTACTGAACTGAGCTTGAATGTTTAAAATTGTAAGACTCAAAAGCACGTGCAAATGATACATTCCGTCATCTGTCCCGAGCGTCTTTCACACTGAAATATTTGCGGGAATTTCCCATGTTACAAGAGCGTAAACTGCGGGAAGCAGTAAAATTATGCACAATCCCACGCCGAAATTCAAGCCCTGGCTATTAATTGGTTTAATCTATACACAGCCATATGCAAAATGAAAGTTAACAAGATCAAGGACAAGGGCGTAGATGAGATCACATGATGTTACTGGGCAGCTAGGGGTTTTCCTTGAGGAGAGCTGCATGTTGACACTAAACATAAAACTACAGTTGATAAAAGAGCATACAAATAAAGAGGAGAAGACATGGGCGGCTGATTGGAGGAAGACCAATTCAAGTCCAACTCACGTTCTTATATACTTTGAGCACCACTTGTGAAGGATGGAAGTCCATGTGGAAGTCGTCCACTAGCACAGCCAGTCTCCGGATCTCCTCTGCCATGGCGTTAGATACCTACGGGATGAAACATGGAAACACCCTCATTAGGGCTAGTTTTATAGTGATTGAAACTTAAATTGAAAATTAAAGTTACTAAAGACTCCAAATCCATACTTGTTTCAATAATCAGGTTTTGCAAAATACCCATTACCTAACTAATGCCTTGAAATTATGACATTATGCGTTTCCATTTAATATGCAAACGACTCTGTTATTGTCTTCTTGCATTATTGACAAACTATTTTCCTGTTTGACACTGTAAAGCTGCTTAGACACAACCAGTATTGTATAAAGCACTATACAAACAAAGGTGACTTGACTTAAAACTTAACAAAAGAACAAAAACAAAAGATAAAAGACCTAACAAAAAATATAAAATAAGGACCAAGAGAGAAAAAAAATGGCATCTTTATCTTGTAGTCTTTTTTTTTTTTACCAATTTCAAAAGGAAACTATCATCTTTAAACTTCCAAAAAAAAAAGTATAAATTAAAATTAAAAACATATATATAAATAACAATAATAATACATTTTATTTATAAAGCACTTTACATTTTAAAGAAAATCTCAAAGTGCTACAAAAAGAGCCATAATAATATAAAAATATACTTAAAACCAGCTGCCAACTGAGATAAACACAAAAGTTTAAACATTAAACATTAAAAGACTTTTTAAACAGGTAAGTTTTTAGACCCCTTTTAAAACCATCAGTTTGTCTGTGGAGCCCTCAGATGTTCAGGGAGGGCATTCCACAGGCGAGGGGCGGCGGCGCAAAAGGCTCGATCCCCAATGGTGCGAGTCTTAGTCCTAGGGGCGAGAAGATGCGTGTTTGTGGAACGGAGGGAATGTACTGAAATCTGTGAGGTGAGGAGTTATTTAAGGTAAATGGGAGCATTACCATGGATGCACTGATGTGTGAGGAGGGAGACTTTGTATTCAATGCGGGCAGAAATGGGAAGTCAGTGTAATGACTGAAGAATTGGTGTTCGTATTTACGCACTCTCCTCAGGATCCTAGCGGCACTATTTTGTATGTGCTGGAGTTTCAGGATGAGATGATCCCGATGAGAAGAGAGTTGCAGTAGTCCAGTCTGGAGGAGACAAAGGCGTGGACGAGTTTCTCAGCATCATGTAAGGTGAGTGTAGGAAGAAGTCTGGCTATATTCCTGAGGTGATGAAATTATGTTTTGCAAAGATTATGTTTAATGTGAGCCTCAAAGGTTAAATGAGGGTCAAACCTAACGCCAAGATTGGTGACTAATGGCTTCTGTTTTTGAGCTGTTCAGCTGGAGAAAGTTATGATTCATCCACGCCCTTATCTCCTCCAGACAGGCAGTGGGTGAAGATAAAGTTGCTAATGATGATGATGATGACGATGATGATGATGATGAGTGAGTATCAGCTTTCATATATAGTTGTGTATCATCAGCGTAACAATGGAAGGAAATTCCCAAACGACTGATGACTTTGCCAAGGGGGAGCATGTAGAGAATGAATAAAATAGGTCCGAGAAGAGGATCTCATGCCCCTGATGGTGTCCTCGACCTCATGTTGAGTGACTTCTGGGAAGCAGCAGAGCAGCCTCGAAATACCAGACTGCGGGTCAGCAGTTGGGGCAGACGAGGAGGAGGGAACATAAAAAGAGGAGCAATTTTTTGGCAATTTTGGTTTTAAAAAAGGTCATAAAATCATTGCATTGTCCTTCTGTAGCTCCTGTGAGTGGAGCAATTTGAGGTTTAAGGAGAAGATTTATGGTGGAAAACAACTGTTTGGAATTAAAAAGGGGGGTCGTCTTATAATCAGGGTCGTCTTATATTCGGGCCAATACGGTATGTCCAAACTTTTGTCCCAAATGTGATCATGTATAAAGCTGGATTGGTTTGTGAGGGATTGTGTATTAAACAGTTCAATTTTAATTTTGGATAAAACAGTGAGTCTCTGTACTGGCTGAAGTAAGCTGAAATCCACTCCACGTTTTCTGTCTGACTCCATGTGTGGCGCTGTTTCTCCAGTTCTACTAGTCCACAGATTATCAGTGCTCTGATGACTTGCGAGAGATGCGACAGGGCGCACAGCTGTCCAAACAGAGGGAATGGCGTCACCAGATCGGTAGTATGCAAACTTTCGCCGAGAGACCCTCCGCGCGTCGGTAGCCCCCCGGGATCACTTGATCGGTCGGCGCCAGACCGCGAATTTAACCACCCCTAACTCCCGAACCCCGGGGGCTATCGACGCG
>NW_015649578.1:272123-276310 GCF_001515625.1 Sinocyclocheilus rhinocerous | reverse complement strand
GATCCCCCGAATTTGGTGCGGATTCGCCGCGCCGTTACGGAGATATGGCCGTTCAAAGTTTCAATGGTTTTCCATAGACTTAAGCTTTAAAGCGTTTCATCCAGGTCGCCAGTAGCAAACAATGGAGCGCGCTCTGCTGGACAAACTAAGTAATTACACCATTTCAAACATTTTATCTTTGTTATATGTTCTGTAAAAAAATGTTCATATCGGCGGCATATTCGCCGATACCGATATATATCGGCGATAGGCTCATATCGGCCGATAATATCGGCAAAACTATATATCGGTCGGGCTCTAGTAACAACATCACCATCACACTAATGGTGACGGCCACGTTGACAACATAACTCCAGATTAAACGAGTACAAAGACACTTTCAGCAAGAAAAAATAATAGCACAGAGTCTGATTAAACTGAATGACACTGGAGGAAACTTTCTAGTGCATGTGTTCAGCTGTATGTCCACACTGATGTATACTTAACAGACCTCGATAGTGTGATTGTAGCTCAGCTTCCTCCAGCATGTGTACACATAAATCAAACTACAAATTGGCTTCATAGTGAGCTTTTTTGTAGACTTAGATGTTAGTTACTTAGTAACGTTCTGAAAAACAACCTCACCTGCTTCTCCACCTCCTCTGTGATCTTCTTGATTTTGCTCTTGCAGTCCAGAGTGAGCAGATCCAGCTGTTTATCAATGAACTCCAGCCTGTCCTCCCTCTCCTCTTTCACCTCTAAACAATGAATCCTGAACAAGAACACACACACACAAATTCATCATTCTAAATATTCATTTCAGTCTATGCATAGAAAGCTATTCTTCAAATGAAGACGCAGATTCATTTTAATAAAGCTGATATAAGACTGTTAGCTCAATATGATTCCTGATCACCGTATCCTAAGCACATGTGATGCAAGAAGCAGCAACTCTATTTTGAAGGTCGCTTGGTTTATGTGCAGTCATGCTGGTATGAAGGTAAAACAGTAGCAAAACTCGAGAGCTTGTTGATTTGAATGTAAAAAGTTGTCATATTATAGTATAAATATGGCCGAAGGATCATGTGACACTGAAGACTGGAGTAATAGCTGCTGAAAATTCAGCTTTGACATCACAGAATTTATATATATATATATATATAGAGAGAGAGAGAGAGAGAGAGAGAAAGAGAGAGAGAGAGAATATAAAACAAATTATTTTAAATTGTAATACTAACAATTATTATTATTAATAATCGAATATAGATTAATGTGTTTGTATTTTGATCAAAAAATGCAGCCTTGGTGAAAATAAGAATAATCTTACCAAAAATAAATAAATAAATAAAATCTTAATAATACAGTGGGGCTTTTAATAAAAAAATATTTGTATGCACAAATGTATCAATATATAATCATAAAATCCATATTTACCTACATATATCAGAGTATTATTTGATTCAACTAATGCACTCAGTTGATTTAAAATAAGATATTTGAAATTATTCTGAAAAATGAATCAAACTTAACTCATTGTTTTTGCTACTGAAGTTTAAATGAGAGGTGTTCTCTTCTAACAGGATGTTATCTTCTTTAAGCTCCAGAAAATCATGCAAAATTACTGTTTATTTTATATTAGCAGCAACATTTCAAATATGTTGTGGATATTATCCCTAATTTCAACATTTGACTCTACCATTTATATCTCCTCCTCCTCGTCTCCTATAACAGCACAGTCAGGCTCTAAGCTGATTTCAATGTCACCAGAGGATCAGTGTTGAGTGTGGTGGATTATCGTCTTTGCGCTCACCTCTGCTCTTGAGCTGCAATGTGCACAGAGTCCATTATCAGACGCAGAGCTTCAGAAATCTGCTTGGCTCTCATGGTGTGCTGCTCGAACTTAGTCTTCACTGCTGACTGTGAGATGCACTCCTGTATGGACACACGTATATGAGAGTCAGACAGACACTCTTAACCCAATGACAGTCTCAAACCGAACAACACTCACCTCAAAACGCCTTTCAAAGTTCTGAAACTCAAACATTCGCGCTTGAAAACCTTCAGCCAGAGCACCACCTGAAATCCAAAAACAACCTCTTTACAGGGAAAAGAGGAGCTTTCTTGTTTTTTTGTTTTTTTCAAAAATAAAAGAGTTTGACACAAATACACTAAAGTTCACAATGTTCACAGGAACCTAAATATGATAGAATATTTGACTTAAGATGATGCTGTAATGCAGGGAACTGCATGGTGTTTGTGGGTTGATAAAAAAAAAAGAAAAAAAGAACTAAACCAATTCTAATATTAAAATGACTAAATAGGGCTGCACAATTAATCAGAATAAATCTTAAATTGTGATATAGCTTAGTACGATTTTCACTGTACAGTGCTACAGTGCAGAGTTTAATGTGCATTTGGGCACACAATGTGTGCTAGAATCACTTTATTTACACACTCTCATAAATTTTCAACATTTCTGTGGACAGAAGTTTACAGCATTCCTCCAATATTGTGTAATAAAAGCTTGATTTTGAAATATTAAAAGCAATGAAGTTTTTAAAAGTGCATGAATTAAAAGTAAACATTTGAAAGTAAAGATTATATATAATATATATTAGTATTATAAGTGTAAAATATAGAGTAAAATAAAAATTGTATTATATTAGTCACGTTTTTTTTTCTTAATTTTACAGTACAATTGTAAATAACAGTAATGTATTTCTGTCTTCATTTTTTTATAATTAAGACTTAAAACTAATAATAGTATAACAATAACTATTATTATTATCACCATTATTATTAAATTTGGGGAATTTTATCAATTTGAAAGTGTTCCTAAAAACCTCAGTGTGAATGTAATGTTGACTGAGTACACTTTAAAGTCCAGTTACAATGTGAAACATTTATCATACTGCAGTTCAAATCACTTCATATGACAAAATAATTGCAATACTGTATCATTTTTTCACCAAATTGTGCAAAATTATAAATAAAAAATGAAAATAAAATACTTACTAAAAAATAAGTGTTATTTGTTTACTTGCATGTTGTCCAAATACTGAAATATAAGCTTAAAATCTTAGGGGTACCTCAAATAAATAGTTTAGATCTAAAGGGTTCGGCTGATAAAAAAAGTTTTGAAGCCCTGATGCAATGCATCTACCTGCTTCAGGCATTCCCTGGGCTTTCTGGACACGCGCCTGAAGAGCCTCTTTAGCAGAGATGAAGAAGATCCGGTCGCTGGCCTGAGCGCGATCCACCACACGCAGCTCATCCACTAAAAAACTAGTGCAGCGGTCCATGTGCTGCCGTCTCACCTGACAAACACACAAAACTCATTATCCATGTGCAAAAACACCATGTATGCTTCAAAATGGTCACTTTTTTTATTTAATTAGGGTTTTTTTTTATTATTCAAATTCGTTTGTAAAACAGACAAACACCATTCTTAATGCTTCACTTCGTCCCTCATTTTGTAAAAATCATGCTTAGTGTACTAGGTTTAAGTATCATGGATGTTAATGGTTTAAAATGCATCTCAGGGCCGTGAGACTCAGAGGATGTGTGTGTGTTGTTTGTTGTGTCATGTATGCCACACCTCTTCCATGTACTCGGGCTCGTTGGCGGAGGCGTCCCAGCGGTTGTTCAGGATGAAGATATTAGGGCTGGAGAGGCGCTCGTTCACTTTGTGAAAGAATGACTTTTCCTTTGAGAGGGTAGAGGAGAGGCATGTTTTAATAAGCTGACACCAGTGAGGTCACAGGACGATCATGCACTTACCTCACAAGTGGAAAATAGAAGACAATCATGCTTAACAAGTAAAGTTTATCAAGTTTTATGCACAAACGTGAAAATCATAATGCTGTAATATATAGCATATTCTATGTAAGCTTTTTTTTCACAAACTGAAGTTCATTTTAAACTCACTGTTTGCATTAAAGTGGACTCTGAATTGGCCACCAGCACAAAAACGTCAGCATCAAGGCAGAATTTGTCAATCCAGCTGTCCAACTCTGTTGTGACATCAATGCCAGGGCTTGAAAAGGAAGATTTTATAAGTTTCCAAATGAAAAATACAACTAATATGACTTCTAATGCAGTAAATTGGTCATTTAATGCAGTAAGCTTATAATGCCATTACATAATTTTAAAGGGGTCATATGATGTTGCTAAAAAGAACATTATTTTGTGTATTTGGTGTAATGAAA
>NW_015649578.1:268198-271866 GCF_001515625.1 Sinocyclocheilus rhinocerous | reverse complement strand
GTGACGTAGACATGTGGGGGCGTGTTAGAACGAGCCGTTTTAGGTAGGCGTGGTTGACTCTTAACTTTTATAAAGAATATCTCTTTGGATTTGAGACTTTAGTCTTTGCAACTTTACAGATCTTCTTTATGCACCAAGAGCTTGTAACACTCCAAAGAGAAAGGAAAGATTGAAATCGTATCATATGACCCCTTTAATATTAAAAACAGTATCTAGGCAAGCAAAATATCATAATATATATAAAAATATAGTAAAAATAAACAAAAAATGTATGTGAACAAAGTTTCACATGTGCAGAATTTATAGATCTGTGAATTAAAACAGGCAATGTATTGAATGCAACGGTAAAGGACTGTCAATATTTCCTAATAGTGCAGCCTCTCAGCCAGACAACACGAGTGTGTGTTTACCTGTCCACAAGCACCAGGTCATCCCGCAGCAGTGCACACTTCGCTTTAGGCCACATGACACACACCAGACTGCCTGCGTCCAAATCCTCATCCTGATGCAAGGCATGGGCCAACTGGTTCACTGTCTGCCAACACGCACACACGCATGCAAACATTAGCATTTAAGTACTCTTAACCAGATTATTTTAAAAGTAGAAAAAACTCTTCTTTCATTGGTCTCAGTTGTAAATGTTTAGATGCAAGAAATAAATACAACTTAAATTATATTTTTGTCTTACTGTGTCTTTTCATGGTAAGTACAGTTATATGCTCTTTCCCAGCATTCCTCTACAGCAGGCATGTGTCCTTAAGTGTAGCATGTACATGTTTTCTCAGCCTGTAATATATCAATGCAGAGGAAAGGTCACGAGACAAGTCCTAAATGACAAAAACGTGTGACCTTGTGACAGCTGGTAGGAAAAAGCTCAAGTACAGTCAGCCAAGATCCAGAGAATTTCATTTAGCAGACGCAAATAGACAACAAAACTGTTTGCCTTATTGCTTGTCACTGACATTATCTGCTCAATATTTACCATTTTGAAAACACTGTATGAATACGAAAAAGGATACACAATATATCAATGACAGTATCAGTATTTACTGAAAGAGGTCTATTTACATAATCTAAATTTAAAAATGCATTTAATTTTTAGAGTAATAACATTTTATATTAAATTTTTTATCATTAAGATAAGAATTTTAAATGAGCATTAAAACAGCATTTAGAATTGAAACATACAGAAAAATGTATATTTTTGACGACACTATAGTGTAAATCCTGTTTCTAGTGTATATTTTTCACTCACACATTTCTAATTTCATTTATTTAACTAACTGTACACACTAACTCTGTTCCAAAACCTAGTAAGCTGCGACTCAGAATGAGAGACTTTTATGAATTGATCTATAGAGTTCATATAAAAGTTCTTATATCGATATTTGTACAACTATCAACAACAGTCTACAAATGCGGTCACGTAAGCGATATTTCAGCAAAATTTCACAGGCAAAAAGGTCCGATGTCAATAGCATAGCGATGTATGAAGCACAGCTCACACAGAAGTCAGTTTCGGGCCAACTTTCTGTTGGTCAGCCTGGTGAAATCATGTGACCAACTTCAACACGAGCGAAATCTGCGTGAACGTTTTCGCCCTGACTCCTGAACGCTGAAACTCCAATCTGGGATTGCCTTTGTAATCTGGGACACGCTGCTTTTGTAGACAGCTCACAACGTTTTGGAAAAGAGCAGTCATCATTACAACACATGGCCTCAATTTTGGTCGGTGTGTTCCTGAAACCTGTAGGAACAAGTTGTAGCTCTACAGTGTGTCTCCTCTCATGTCAGACTAAAGAGATTACACACCCTCTTTAGCACCTACGGTGAGCAAAGCTCATTTATGGTTGCTATAGAGAGTTACACAAGAGGCCAATTTCCATTCCCAACTCCCATAGCACGGGTCTTATCTGACAAAACAAAAGACAGCAGCTTCCAAAAGCACTCAGGAACGCCGTTATGACAATTAAGCAGGTAGAGAGCATTTACTTTAACACTCTTTCTTTCATCCGATCCCTCGGTGAGCAGGAAAGCCTCATTGCCATCGGTGCCTTCCACTCGTAGGAAGCAGTTGGTGGTGTGTCCGATTCCAGACGGCAGCACTTTGTCCCAGAGCATGGCGTTAATGACGGAGCTCTTCCCGTTACTTGTCCTGTTAACACAAAAATTGTGACTTAATCACAAATGATACTTCAAATTTATGGCATGCGCACTGAATACCCAGCATTCACATAAAAACAATGAATTCAAACTTTGCGCTAAGGCTGTGAAAGACGATGTGTATGCACTGTACCTGCCAAAGAAGACCACCTTCATGTGTCTGCGGGACAGGACCTCCCCGATCCCTGCCACTTTGGACAGGTATCCTCGCACCTCCGCCACCTGCTCCTCTGTAGTGACAGGATCCAGTTCCTCATTGCTGTAGGTTTCTGTCAAGAAAACAGACCAGTTCAACTACACTTGACGGTTCAAGTAGTTCACCAACAACATTTGCAACTTCAAAATGCCTTGATAGTCAAAAGTAAAGGCCGCCACCATGATTACATCAATCTCAGTGATTAGCAGGGCATTGCTATTCAGTTGCTAAGCGGTTTTGGTTGTTTTTGATTGCTTATTGGTCCAAATCAAAAGAGCCAACGCTCAAGTCTCTATGATATTCATTCACAAAACATACTTGAGAGTAAAACTCTTCTTAACTGCTGTTTTATATTTATGTAACCTCTTAAAGTTAGAATAACCTCCAACTTGTTCAAATTAAAATGGTAACGCACCTCCCATCATATAATCACATTAAAAAACATGAAAAATCTTACTGTTCAAAACTTTTGACTGGTAGTGTATGCACCTATTTGAATGCAAACTTTGGAGGCTTTGGCAATTTTTGCTAAAATATGACTGACCTCAGATAAAACTAACATGAGAGCAAAATCCTTTAAGTAAAATGCTGTGAGCTTATGATCTGCCAGGGTAGATTTGTAAGACCTTGCCTAAAGAACACCTAACATGTTCACAGAAAAACTGCCTTACACACATAGATACGCTGACTAAGCCATGCTTTTCCCTGAGTCTTCAGCTGTTTCGTAACCTGTCTTTGCTATCTGAGCTATGCTAGTCAGCATCAACCAGGTTCCTCTTATCAGCTTGACAGGTGAACAGCACGCAGCAGTGTGCTTTAAGCTCCTGAGACGAGGAATGGAACAAAGTCACGAAAGCAGACACCTTCTAGAAAGGCTGAGCTTTCTTTGATGTAGGCGCCCAGCTGTTCAAAGATGCCGTTGATCTTCTTCTTGGCGGTGACGAAGTGTTTGAGCGGGGAGGCGTTCACCTCGGCCATGAGTCGCTTGTCCTTCTTGCCGATCACACTGGTATTTGGTCGCGGGAAAACCAGAGACATCTCACTAGAAAAAGACAGATGGAGATAAGTCAACAACAAAACACACAACCACAATGCAGTTTTGATTCAAAGATTCTTCCAAACCCCAAATGCAAGAGTACTGTCTGTAAGCAAACACAAAAGTCTAATAAAACTTTAACTAAATACCATCTGACTGCATTACTTAAACATAGGGCTGGACAATAATTAAATATCAATATGTATCGCGATATAATTATTTCAATAACGGTGATATGATTTTTAAACACATTTCCGATATACATTACCAGTG
>NW_015649578.1:265254-267790 GCF_001515625.1 Sinocyclocheilus rhinocerous | reverse complement strand
AGCTTGGAGTCAGTATAATTTTTATAATTTTTTGGGGAAAGAAATTATAGAAATTAATACTTTTATTTAGCAAGGATGCTTAAAAGTGATCAAAAGTGATGATAAAGGCATTTATAATGTTCAAAAGATTTCTATCTCAGATAAATAGTGTTAATATCGATATCGGAATTATATCGTATCGACCGAAATATATCATGATATAAATTTTGGCCATATCGTCCAGCCCTACTTAAACGTATTCAAATTATTAATTAAACATTAAATATTTATAATGCTATATATCAGCAAAAAAAGGCAAAGATTAGTGGTTTTAATGATCAAAATGGTTGTTAAGTTTTTCTGTCTAATAAACTATTACACGGAAATACTAAAAGAACGTAATACTTTCTCATATACCATCGGCATTCTGCTAGAGTTTGAACATATATTACAATTATTAATAGTGATTTCTTCTAATTGATTTCTTCTAATTCTTCAAATTTTAAGCATGTTATATACTCTAACAGTGTGATATATCCATTTATAATGTTCAAAAGATTTCTATCTCAGATAAATAGTGTTAATATCGATATCGGAATTATATCGTATCGACCGAAATATATCATGATATAAATTTTGGCCATATCGTCCAGCCCTACTTAAACGTATTCAAATTATTAATTAAACATTAAATATTTATAATGCTATATATCAGCAAAAAAAGGCAAAGATTAGTGGTTTTAATGATCAAAATGGTTGTTAAGTTTTTCTGTCTAATAAACTATTACACGGAAATACTAAAAGAACGTAATACTTTCTCATATACCATCGGCATTCTGCTAGAGTTTGAACATATATTACAATTATTAATAGTGATTTCTTCTAATTGTTTCTTATTTAGTAAATATGCAAATAAATATAAATGTAATTGCAGCAAATTTTAAGCATGTTATATACTCTAACAGTGTGATATATCACATATATCAGCTTCATATCACCCTGCTCTCTTAAGACATCGCCAATCAAAAATCTATATCGGTCGACCGTTAAGTAAAAACAATGTGCATTTCAAATTCTAAATGACAGCATTTAAGGACATCTAATCTCCAATGTGCTGTTGCATTCAGTTTCGACTGGCATCAAATCAACAAACGACCCACTAGAAGTTTCCTTGTTGGGAGCTGGAGGGTTTAAAGTTCCCAAATTCTAGCCGTTTAATCTTGTAAAGAGGTGAAACAAAAGGATTAGACATTTGCAAGACATATTTTGCAAATGAACACAAGAAATACACAACACAAACACTTGCAAACCCTCTTTCTCAAACGCAAACACAACACACCTTGAGAACTGCTCTGAAAAACCTTCAGCTATGTTGTCGTCTAACTGGATTGCTCAGAGCTATTGTTAAGTCCCATGTGTTGATGGGAAATGCTGCGTCGCCCAAAAGAGCAGAGTGTCAACAACACATAACGCACAAGCTGTTCAAATTGTGCTTACTACAGTTTCTAGATGAGTTTGTGTGTTAGCCAAAACCAAAAGGGGATTGCCTTCCCTTACTGAAATCTGACATTATTGCAATTCGTTATACAGTGATGAACAATCAATTTAAACCATTCCCCTAACTGACCATTCGTTAACACCTGCCTTCAAAACATTACTGACCAATCACGCTTTAGTCTGTTTGTCCTGCTTGAGGACAATGGACTGACACATTTAAGAATATATTATTAATATAATGTAGTGGTCCACCAATGTGGATTTTTTGATGACGATGTTGATGCTGAGATCTTAAGTGGCTGATATCAAACCAATATATAGGGTTGGGTACCTTTTTACGGTACCTTTACTCTCTGTGTAATTACAAAAACATTTATTTCAGTGAAAAAATGTCCAAAAGTCTCAATTTCAACATTTTGAACAATAGGACCCTACAAACTTTTTCTTTCTTTCTTTGTTTTTTTCCCCCCAGAAATTATTTTTTTTTATTTTTCTGAAAATTAAATGAAGGCATTAAACATTTATTTTAAATCAAATGAAAATTAAAGGAAGAAAAACTGAATATTCCTTTAAAACATTTTAATAGGCTAATAATTGTATTATTTGTTTCTACAATTAAATGATTAATCTGGTTATAATATTTTTATCATTTAATTGTTTTATTTAAATTTGATAGAAAATGGAATATTTAAAGATGTACATTATACTGTACAAAAGTAATACAAGAGTAATATATTTCTGTTACATGTTAAACCGTACTTTTATTTTGACAGGTTGCCATGAAGTTTCTGTGTGTATACAGTATGATGATGCTAGTTTTCTCAAATGAAACGGTAAAATTCTCATGAAGTGACTCTCACAGCAGCTCGGGATTAAGTTTTTGTGTTCATGCCGTCATATAGTGAGACGCAGAGGCCGAAAATCACCATGAGCGTCACACGTGCTTCAGTATTTGTTTAGTAAACAAAACCGCGTTTCCGCCATTCATACATACAGAGGCAAGCGGAACATGCAGGATTCATATTTAAACCGTCTTTTTGCATTTTAATATTCACAGACA
>NW_015649578.1:261077-263965 GCF_001515625.1 Sinocyclocheilus rhinocerous | reverse complement strand
ACCTTTTTTCGGTACTTTACTCTCTGTGTAATTACAAAAACATTTATTTCAGTGAAAAAATAAGTCCAATTTCAACATTTTCAACATTTTGAACAATAGGACCCTACAAACTTTTTCTTTCTTTCTTTGTTTTTTCCCCCATTTTTTTTTTTTTTTTTTATTTTTCTGAAAATTAAATGAAGGCATTAAACATTTATTTTAAATCAAATGAAAATTAAAGGAAGAAAAACTGTGTGAATATTCCTTTAAAACATTTTTAATAGGCTAATAATTGTATTATTTGTTTCCACAATTAAATGATTAATCTGGTTATAATATTTTTATCATTTAATTGTTTTATTTAAATTTGATAGAAAATGGAATATTTCTGTTATTTCTGTTACATGTTAAACCGTACTTTTATTTTGACAGGTTGCCATGAAGTTTCTGTGTGGGATGATGCTGATGCTAGTTTTCTCAAATGAAACTGTAAAATTCTCGCGAAGTGACTCACAGCAGCTCTGGAGATTAAGTTTTTGTGTTCATGCCGTCATATAGTGAGACGCAGAGGCCGGTGTAGTGCCGAAATTTGCACCCTGCCAGATTATGCACCCCCTAGTATTGGTAGGTTTAGGAGTACGTGTGGGGGTGGGGTTGAGATTAGGCAATCAGGTAGCGACTTCAACGAGGGGGTGCATAATCTGGCAGGGGTGCAGAATTCGGCACAACACCGGAAATCACCGTGAGCGTCACGCGTGCTTCAGTATTTGTATAATAAACAAAACCGCGTTTCCGCCATTCATATATACAGAGGGAAGCGGAACATGCAGGATTCATATTTAAACCGTCTTTTTGCATTTTAATATTCACAGACACTAGTTTTAGAATTAAGTGGCAGTGGCTACTTTTGATTTATTCGTCCAAAATTGAAGAATTCCGTGGTTAATAATAAAAACCTTCATTTAAAAACTGCATGTTGTGTTCACTTGTGTTATCTTTGACTAATATTTAAATTTGTTTGATGATCTGAAACATTAAAGTGTGACAAACATGCAAAAAAATAAGAAATCAGGAAGGGGGCCAACACTTTTTCATACCACTGTAGAGTAAATTACGGGTTTTTTTTAATGGACTCCGCAATCCCGCCCGCGTTTTCGCAGAAACCATATGGCCCTAGAAATGGAACCACACTTCAGAACATTTCGGCTTGCCCTGTGTGTCGTTTGAACGAGTTGCAGGGGTGACCTCACGTCACAGGGTCTCTGTAGCGTATGCACCCAGATGCGTTCTCAGGTACCAAAATTTGGCACCGATTGATTTAACGTGAATCGGTACTCGGTAGTACCGACGCAATTAAAAGCACCGAGTTCGGTACCCAACCTGGTATATATTACACTATTTAAAGATATTAAATAATGCATGCATAACTATTTCTGCAATGAAGTTTATATTTATTCTGAATAACATTTACTATAATCATTATAAAGGAAAACATTTAAATTAATCAATTTGAACTTAATAATAAAAAAATATCTTCTTGATTCTGTAATCCATCTTATTATGTTATTTTTTCCACAAATAAAGATAGTTAAAACATGAAGTAACCAGTAACCAACAGTGTACTCACTAATCCCACTAAACTTGTGTGCAATGGGAATCATATTTTCTCAAATAAAGAGTTAACGCAGTACATAGTAAATATGATATGAATATATTATGAATCAATGATTTAAAGTTTCTCACTCAGGTTCTCAGCACTGTCAAAATGAAAGTCTTGTTTCTAACTATAATCTGAATCTGAATACAGAAAGCAGAAAAAGGTATTGGTCCATGCTGATAATTAAAAAAAAACAAAAAACAAATATCATCTGATATATCGGCTTTGGTTATATAGCAGTCAACCACTAATCTGTCTTTGTTCATGGATGCAGGAGGAGCTTATGCACAGGAAAAATTATTTCAGGATCATTTGGAATGCTTAAATGCTTCTGCTTCAAATGCATTTGTGAGATTTAAGCACATTTCAGAATTTCATTTTTACTCACTATTCTAGGGCTGCACGATAAATCGCATGCGATATTTAACGCGCATCTTGTCAGTAAAGCCAAAACATGCGCAAAATATGATCGTGGTTTTGCGCAGCTTGTCAGTGAACAACGGCTCTGTGTAGTTAATGCTGCTCAATGTGAAAGCACGCACGTGATGGAGATTTACCGCTGATTACAGAATGGCTTTACTGACAAGATGCGCGTTAAATATCGCATGCCATTTATCGTGCAGCCCTACACTATTCACACATTTTTAAGAATGCACATCAAGAAAACGATGAAGCACTAGAAATCAGCTGCTCTAGAAAGACAGACTAGTGGAAATATTACTGTAATGATTCAATTAAAAAAAACAAAAAAACAACACAGAACAGAACAAAAAATTTCATGTAGTCCAAAAAAAAAAAAAAAAGACAACGCCTTGAGAACCACAATACTTATTCAAATCATGGCCATCAGTTCATTAGCATAACCTCAGGCTCCGTTCTCAACATCTGAGAGGTGTCATATTAAAGCGTCTAGAGCTGTACTTGGCAAATACATGCAAGATCGAGCGTTCATGCCATGCTGGAAAGTCACCTTCACTGCACAGACTAAGAGGACAAATGCAACGTCAATAATGCGTCCAGCTGCCTGTCTGCACTTAAAATGAGGTAACCAGAAATCAGGGGTTGACTTAACCTGATCATTTACTATCAGTGAAACCCTCTGCCATATGCCAATAATCTGGACACTGTCTGCTGTGTGTAGAAATCAGCATTCTGCCTGTGCAGTCCAAGACATTACAAGGTTGGTTCTATTGCTTTTGAATATAAAAAAAAAATAGGCCTGGCCTAATTTTTTTTAGTCATTTTGGTCTGG
>NW_015649578.1:259296-260744 GCF_001515625.1 Sinocyclocheilus rhinocerous | reverse complement strand
TTTTTTGAGCAGGTGGCAGCATAGTTCAGAAAAAAAAACGAATTGAAAATTGTGTGAAGTAAACAAAAAAGTGCTAATTAAATAGTCATTTACAAATTGTCATTCACCTTTTACCCTTTTTATGTTTATGTAAACAGTCCAGCAGAGTGAAAGACAAATTTTTAACAGTAAAAATATTCCATGTGTCTCAAGTTATGAGATCATAAGACTGCACTGCATGCATAACAATTATACTAGAATTTTTTTTTAAAAAAGGGTTAGAGGGCATAGAATGTCATGCAGCAACTATTTGTAATTTCATGCCAACTACTTGAAGATTAAAAATGTGCAAAATGCACGTGCATATAAAAGCATTTGCCTAAATTACAAGTTGGACACCAATGTGTTCCCCATAAATAATTGCACCATAAAAAAATTGTACCATGGTAACAACAGTGTCTGCCAAAACACCATAGCTGCTACAGGTGCTGTCTGCATACTAAAGATCTGTGTGTCACACAAGCATGTCCTTTATCAGCCTCTTGATAATCAGAGTAAACACTCCCATATGCACTCCCTTATGCAAGCATTCTTACTAGTGCACACTCATACTAAAATCCACAAACCTTCAACACAATGTCTACTAATTATACAACATATTTTGGATATACTGCTGGTAATGATGAACTGATTGAGAGATCTGCTTCGCTGAACGTTATCGAAATGTTTTGAAAACACACACACGTTTCAGCAGGACACAGCTGTTAAAGCAGGAATAAAAACATAGGTTACTAATAAAGCAATACAGTCTTACCTGACAATGCGTGTACGAGCTTGTGTAAAATAGTGAGGGTCAAATAAGCCCTATCAGCTGCCCAGCATTTGATTTGCAATGAGCGATCGCCTATACTGATCGCGGTAAGCTCAAAGCAGAGTCTTGATCAAATTAAATCATAATTTTATAACCCATAACATACACTAATATCAGAGTCACGACTTCCGCGAGACCGATGTGACTGACAGCAGCGCCAGCGCGCGGCTCTGATCCACTCCTCTCTAGGCAATGCCGTAATCACGTGACTGAATTTTACATTCAACAAGCCTGAATACGTAAAATATAAAATAGAGTATAATAATAATATAAACTATATATTATTACATCAATAGTGTAGTATAATAAAATACAATATCCAACATAAAACATATTTCAGTCGTGTTTCTAGCATCAAGCACACGACCTCACCACAAAACCCCGCCCCCTAAGACATGTTAGCCAATCCCATGCGAGTAATACCGAATACGCAAAATGATGGACAAGGGACGCGCGATTCTGATTGGTTAAAATAGAAAAGGGCCCCGCCCCGCCCCTTTACTCTTTCTTGCTGTACTTGCTGTCATAAAGTAAATAGAGAATATTTTATAATATCTATGTATGAATGAATGTATATATATATATATATATATATATA
>NW_015649578.1:240902-257839 GCF_001515625.1 Sinocyclocheilus rhinocerous | reverse complement strand
CCCCAAAGACATGTTACCCAATCCCATGCGAGTAATACCGAATACGCAAAATGATGGACAAGGGACGCGCGATTCTGATTGGTTAAAATAGAAAAGGGCCCCGCCCCGCCCCTTTACTCTTTCTTGCTGTACTTGCTGTCATAAAGTAAATAGAGAATATTTTATAATATCTATGTATGAATGAATGTATATATATATATATATATATATATATATAAATATATAAACTGGATCAGACGGAATAGGCTAGTCTAACGTAAATGATGTAATCCTACTATCACCTTTCACTTATCTAACGTTAAAAACGTTAAAATATTCCTAAAAAACTGAAGGAGGCAGGGTTAAATTATACACCTGACATGCACAGCTACAGTTTAATATTTATGATTGTATATTTTATAATCAAATATGTTTACCAGCAAGGGCGGAGTGATTATATCTTATAACCGCCCTGAAGCATGTTGATCCAGCGATGTCGTCGTAATGAACTCCCAAAATCCTCTTCTGGAAGAGCAGCTTTCTCCGAAGACAGCTGTTGAAGATCCGTAATAACAACGAAATAAATGTTCACGCACTATTCATCGGACTGTTAGGCATCAAACATGGGCGTGAAAGCAATCTTACAAGAGGCATGAAAGGCTGATGTATGTTTTCGACATCAATATGATGTGTTTTCAGCTTGACGTTTCACACAAATACGCGTTTTCAGCGAAGTATTCCTCATCTGGCTGATAACTCCGCTGTTATGTGGTCGCCATTACTGGTCGCTCCTACCGTTGTCTAGGTGCTTACGTAATCGAAGCGCGACGGTTTTTGTTTGACAAAAGAACGCCTTCAGTCTTCAGGGGCCGCGTTCATATTTTAGGACGGTTTTTTTTAGTGAAATCTGTCTGTTAAAGCTAGGATTTGTACATGACATACAACCAGAAATCCACCGCACACATTCTTGAATTTTAATATTTAATATTGATAGTATCAATATTCAGTGTTGGGGAGTAACTAGTTACATGTAACGGCGTTACGTAATTTAATTACAAAATAAATGTAACTGTAATCAGTTACAGTTACTAAGAAAAAATGTGTAATTAAATTACAGTTACTTATGAAAATGTTAACGATTACAAAGGGGATTACATTTGAATATTTACACACATCCAGATACAGATTTAATTGATTTCTTTCCCAAATTGCACTGACTACTCTGAGACATACGGCCCTATAATTTCCGCGATGCGGAAAACACAGACTGGTTCGTAGAATCCAGTCATAAAAACGGAATTCCTAATATAGCCTAACGCGGACGGAATAGGCCACATTTTGGACGAATAAATCAAGAGTAGGTCAGTACACTTGAATCAAAATGCGATATGGACTAGTGTCTGTGAATATTAAGCCGCAAAAAGACAATATATGAATCCTGCTTTTTGCGTGTCTGTGGAAATCAGGCGCGGACTGGCCATCGGGAGAACCGGGACAATTCCCGGTGGCCTGGCAGCCGATTTGGCCCACTATTTTAATATTATTATTGTATAATTGCCTGCCGAATGTACTAAAGCGATTATTTCCGAATTCGCCATTCGATAGTTAAATCTCTAATAAATCATGAATCGGTTAAGTTAGTTGTAACTGGCAATGCTTCGCCAAACGGTTTGGATCCAGTGGTTCCCAAACCTGTCCTGGAGGACCCCCTGCCCTGCACATTTTGTATGTCTCCCTAATCAGACACACCCAATTAAGTTCTTGCAGTCTCTACTAATGAGCTGATGAGTGGAATCAGGTGTGTTGGGTAAGAGAGACATACAAAAAGTGCAGGGCAGGGGGGCCTCCAGGACAGGTTTGGGAACCACTGGATCAATGCGAGAGATCAGTCATCACTCAAAATACTGTATAAAGGACATCATTATTATCTATTGTAATGTTACAGTAGTAATTTAGCAGACAAATAATCATATTTTATAATAGGTTTAGGGAGAGCTAGGGCAGACAACCACACAACCCTTACGAAAATTAACATGATTTTACTATAAATCCAAAGACAATGGTTACTATTGTTAAACCATGGTAACCACAAATTAACCATGATTTTTGCTACACTAAGCATAGTTTAACCATGGCATTTGTAGTAAAAATAAATACAAACGGTAATCCATTTGCAAAAAAAAAAAAAACACATGCTACTGTACTTTTACAATAATAAAAGCATGGTTAATTTTTGTAAGGGAAAAACATGACTCATGTTCAGTAGGATTTTTCTATAAAGATATTGTAGTGATGTACTAATTTTGACATGTAGGCAATTTAGAAAGTATAGTTTTGTTAAATCTTGAGTATTAAAGTCATGAGAGAGATAGATATCAAGGCAAAATAAAGAGACTGAAAAGAAAAATGGAAGTGAAGGTGCAGTTCAGGAGAGAACTTTTAATTATTTTGCATGTCCCCAACCTAAGCATTTAAACCTTTTTTATCTGAGGCAAATAAACATTCATTAAAAATTTAAAAAAGTAATCACAAGTAATCCGTTAGATTACTTTAATAAAGTAATTGAAAGAGTTACACTACTATTACATTTTAAATAGGGTAACTTGTAATCTGTAACCTATTACATTTCCAAAGTAACCTCCCCGACACTGTCATTATTCAGAGCTGGATAGTAACTGATTGCATGTAATCAGACAGATTCCAAAAATTAAGTACTTGTAATTAGATTCAATTACATTTTAAAATACTCGTAATCAGACTACAGTTACTTTTTATGGATTACATGATTACATATTATTCACACAATAGCAATAAATTATTCATCATTTTTCGATTTTCCCTAATTCCTCTTTTTCATCTTATGTTCCTTTCTAAAATACTGCTTATATACATTCAAAAAAGTTTTCCAGTTTTGTGGAAGACACCGCATTTGATCACTGGATTTGCATCAATGATGAACACAATTTTTATTTGAATTATATTTAACCATGTAGCCTATGTGTTTGGAAGGCTTTTGTCTTACCAAGAGCTTGTAACACTCCAAAGAGAAAGGAAAACTTGAAATCCTTTAAAATGCACAAATTCACAAACTTTTTTTTGTAATTTGATCTTCTTTCACCTAATATATTTACTTGAAGTACCCCTGAGATTTTAAAATATTTTAATAATAAAGTATCGCATTTGCTTGTCCACGTTTGTCTGGTGTTGGTTATGGTCACGTGACATGCAGGTAAACAAATAAAATATTTCTTTTTTTATTACGTGTTTTATTTTGATTTATTTTCAAATTTATTTTCACATTTTTATGATGCAATTAGGCTAATTATTAGCTTTTCATTAAACTCACGAACCTCCTGCAGTTCCATCACAAACTCGTTTGCTAAACCTTGACGTAATGTCATGTTTAGTACGCTTCATGTTGTTAATAACAACGAATGGAATATATTTTCTTCAAATTTGTATTTTTATATCAATATGGTACAGTATTATACTATTAAAAACAATGTGATAAATGAGTTAGGTCAAAAGTAATCAAAAACTAGTCTGATTATATTACCTAAAATGTGTAATGTAATGGAATACGTTACTAACTACAATTTTTGTCATGCAATTTGGAATCAGTAACGCATTACAATTTGTAAATAATCTACCCAGCTCTGACAATATTCTTAGTAATTAAAACAACTGTGAACATCGAAAAGTCACAGGTAGCACGTGACTATGTAACGTATAGATTTACATTTTCTAAAATAACACTCAGAAACATATTAAAGATTAATGTAGAAACGTTAACAGTTCTTTTATTTTAATTATACACTAAAAGTGAAACAAAAACTCCTAATTTAGACCCATACTTGACCAATGAAACTTTCAGGGTAACAAGGCCTGACATTTTGCCAGAAGCTCCCAAGAAAGTGAATATGTTGTTATGCTACATTGATTTCCCCCCCCCTAAATCAGTAAATGCATGGATTATGGTAAGGATTCAGTTTCATAACAGAGCTAAAAACGTATTTTCAGATGATAAATTAAAGAACTCTGCTTTAAAAAAAAAAGTAAAATGGCAGACAACACAGGTACTACTGCTTCTTTTGTGAATACAGCTTAAAAATGATGACAGGATTTCCATTTTTGGGTGACATAATAATTATATACCTTTAACCATTACAATTTTTCTCTTCTTTTTTCTTCCAAAACTCATGACATGACCGATCCATAAACAAAAAATCTCTTAACTAGCAATATTAAGCAGTAAGAAAACAAACCATATGTTAGACTGTTTTCAAACAGCAGCACCAATTGCTTGAGGGGCATCAATAAAGAAAACAACTCCATAAACCTGTGAATGTCAAAGCAAGGACAGATCCATTATTGAAACACATCCACATCATCTGTATGGAATAATCCCTTCAATACATGACAATAAATAAACGAGTGAAATGTCATTGCATATAAGTCACATATTGCATAGTGATCTGTCAAACTGCTTTCGACATTCATCGATCGTTATCAAAAGATGCTTTTACGTAACAAAACATATGGAAAATATATATATACACTGGCATAGTCACAATGTAAGGCACTGTGTCAACATGTTCTTGTTTATTATTTGATTATTCTAGAACAGTGTTTCTCAACCCTGGTCCTGGGCGCCCCCCAGCACTGCACATTTTGGGTGTCTCCCTAATCAAACACACCTGATTCAACTCATTAGCTCATTAAAAGAAACTCCAGGACCTGAAATGTGTGTGTCAGATAAGGGAGACATACAAAATGTGCAGTGTTGGGGGGCGCCCAGGACCAGGGTTGAGAAACACTGTTCTAGAGTCTTCTGAATTCAAAGCAAATTCAAGTTTCCAATACAAAGTAGTTCAAGGGTCCACAAATGAGACAGAGATGTATCTGACCCCCTCTACGGTGGGCAGACCCTCGTGGTAGTGAGTGAGGCGTCCAGGGTGCAGGAGTGCCCAGCCTCGGCGCCTGGTTGGAAAATGTCACGCCCCTTACCATAGCCACCTGCGAGCTTCTGTATAAATATGAAAAGTGATTTCTGTTAAATAAAATATCTCCTTTTGAAGTGGACTTTGAACTTTGTAAAGTTCGTCTGCCTTGGGAAAGCTAGCGTGTCTCCGACATAGTGATAACACTCGTTGCCTTCTCTAGTGCAGCTCAACCAGGTCTCGTCCCATTCGTCGATATTTGTGATATCACAAATCCCAGAAAATATGCATTGTAGTCCAAACGAGTTGTTCGTTGTAGTTTTTGAAAAGTGATTTCTGTTAAATAAAATATCTCCTTTTGAAGTGGACTTTGAACTTTGTAACTTTGCAAATCTTTTTTATGCTCAAACAGCAACATTACAGACTAACTAAAGTTGAAAAAGCATAATAGCACCCCTTTAAAGGTAATTGTTTCACTTTACAAGCACGAAGAAGGTATGGAAGCCCATTTCTGCCACTGAAAAAAAAAAAAAAAGGGTAATTGTGACTTTTTTTTCCCTCACATTTCTGGCTTTTTCCTTGCAATTGTGAATGTAACCTCTCGTAATTCTGACTCTATTCCATATTTTGTCTCGCAATTGGTCGAGATATAAAAATCACAATTCTGAGAAAAAAAGTCTGAATTTCATTTCATTTCAGTTTAAATCTCGCACTTATGACTATTTCACAGAGTTGTGAGTTTATGTCTCACAATTCTGACTTTATAACACGCAATTAGAACTTTATCATGCAAGTCTGACTTTATAACTCACAGCTGCAAGTTAAAATTGAGAGAAAACACAATTCTGAGAAAAAAGTCAAAATTGTGAGATAAAAAGTCACAACTACACTTTTTATTTTTTACTCAGTGGCAGAAACAGGCTTCCACAAAAAGGAGATAATTAGGATACATAGAAAAAAAATTTACAATAATAATTTACATTAAAAAAAATTTTTAACAAAAAAAAAGACCTTCCTAAAAGACCTTCCTGGAAGACCTGTTCATGTTCCAACAGTTGGAATATTTCAGTATCTCCAGGTCTCAAGCTTTCAGGAGAGCTGCAGGTCAAGACATGCTGCTGTGTTACGACATCAACATTTTACAAACCAACAGTTTGCATACGTCACATTTACGATATGAAGTAGCTATATGTTTATAATACTGTAGATTAGGTTCTGTATATAAATAATAATAAATTGCATTAAACTACACTGAAAAAAATTATACTTTATACTTATAAAAATACTTAAATTTGTTACAGCCAAATTTATGTTTTTCTCAAATTATATTTTTTTAATCATTCATTTTTATATATATTTTCTGTCACATCAATGAATTATGAAGGTAATGCTAGCAAGCTGTTGTTTACAAAGTCTGCTCTTTAAGTAAAGCAGCAAAGGCATGGTCTTTATGTACCCTAAGCAAAGGAACTGAAATGCCTCTAAAATAAAATAAGACTTTTTCTCATAAAAAACACAAGAAAAAAAAAAAAAACTTCATTTTAGAATTCGTACTCCCCCCATTAAGTCCCATGCAAAGCATGCAGTACAGTTTCAGGTATTTCAACATTTTAAATAAACTAATTTAAAAGCGAATAATTCAAGTTTAGAAGAGAAACACAGTTTGGTTGTGTAGATCACAAATAATATGACAACAACTAAATCGGACAACTGTGTTTCCTCTTTTTTGCAGTGTACCATACTAAATCAATATTTTCTTTAGACACAAGCCAAAATGTATAATTTTATGTTAAAAGTTAAAACCATATTTTTTTGGCTTTTTACAACTTAATTTCACCACAAACAAAAGCTAAATTAGCTTTAATATAATATTTTAATAACACCAAAAAAATGTATAAAACTCACAATAATTTCTGCACTCAGTAAAGCTAGCCAGTATGTTCTGCACATACTATGAATACTATAAAACACTAATCAAAATACTAAGCAAAATTGTTTTTTTAATTTGTTCTATGGGGAGTGTAATTTGCTTTTAGACAACTGAACGAAACAGTAACAAACCATGATTCACGCTCACCAGGAAAACAAGATTATCGATTAGAACAATATAAAAATGCACTTTAAATAAGACGCTTAACAAAAGGCATTTAACAAAAAGAAAACGGTGTATAGCAGAGCCAAGCATCACAGCCATGTTTTCACTCACCTGATAGTCAATGCCCACTTGATTGAGCGCAATATTGATAGTGAAAGTAGAGGCGTCATGATGTGGTCTTAATGCGGGTTGTTCATCAGGTTTATATCTGACTACAAACGCCAGATCAAACTGAGCCTGCAGGAGACAAACACACACACAGATGCAGTAATCATGCAGCATTCACTGCCCAAAGAAAGATCTCCATTCTGGAACATAACGAAGAATTCTCATAATAAAAGAATTCTGGAGTATCTCAAATATATGGTTTCACTGTAAATATGTCACATTTATGGCAGTGAAATAGATTGTGAATGCTGCTTCGTGTTGACATGCAAAAGTTTAAAAAATTAGGATTCGTAACGTTTTTGAAAGAGTCTTATGCTCACCAAGGCTGCTTTTATTTAATCAAAAATACAGTAAAAATACTAATATTGTGAAATATTATTACAATTTAAAATAGCTGTTTTCTATGGGAATATATTGTAAAATGTAATTTATTTCTGTGATGCAAAGCTGAATTTTCAGCATCATTACTTCTTTATGATCCTTCAGAAATCATTATAATATGCTGATTTGCTGCTCATGTATCATCAATTATTATTGGTTATTATGGTTCTTATTATTATCAATATTGAAAGCAGATTTTGTTAACTTCATATTTTTGAGGAAACCATTTGTTTATGATTCTTATATGAATAGAAAGTTTAGAAGAACAGCATTTATTTGAAATTGAAATCTTTTGTACCATTATAAATGTCTTTACTGTAACTTTAACTTCAGTAATTACTTCTTCGATGTCAGGAGAACAAAGTAAGGCTTACCGTTGTGTAGTACCCTGGATACATTTTCTCAGTGACCGGCGCTGCATAATCCAAAAGGAACTTCTGCCATTCTTTATCGTAGCCCACCTGATTCATGTGGATATCAACAGTGGGGACATTTTCATATCCGCCTAGGATCCTTTTGTCCTAAAAGCAAAAGAAATCGTAATCATGCTCAAATAGATTGTAAGGTAAGGCAAAATAGCATTGGGATGAAACAGAAAAACAACAGCAACAACAACATACCACATTTCTACCTCCTGACCACTGGCCAAAATGTTCCATCTCTTCAATGAGATGTTTGCAGGCCACGTCGGTGAAAACAGGGAACCAGTACACATCAGGGCACGGCTACACAGAGAATTACAAAGAAGTTTTACATTATAATGACTTTACCAATGACTCAAAAGCATTTGTTGTGCTTGCCATCGCTGTTACTATCGCTCCTCTTTAGGTTTGGCGATGTAAACAAACTCTAAACCTAAGTTTTAAATACCATTGAAGGAGGGACCTGAGTCATTTCTAAGAGATTGGGGATGCTCTCTTTTTACTTGGGCCAGGATGCAGTCATCTAAAAACCACACAGTACCATGTAGCAAAATGCTTAAAACAACAGATCACCTCTGTAACCTCAAAGAAGCACCCTGACAACCAAATACAACACTTTAGCATTACGGCAGCGAGTTTTGTCCTGATGCTCACCATTTATAAAAACAGTAATACTGTGAAATAATATTACAATTTAAGACAACAGTTTTCTACTGTAATATATTGTAAAATGTAATTTATTCCTGTGAGCAAAGCTGAATTTTCAGCATCAGTGTCACATGATCTTTCAGAAATCATTCTAATATGCTGATTTGCTGCTCAAGAAACCTTTTTTTTTATTATCAATGTTGAAAACAGTTCTGCTTAATATTTATTATATATGATTATTTGATGAACAGAAAGTTCACATTTGAAATAGAAATATTGTGTAACACTATAAAAGTCTTTACTGTCACTTTTGATTAATTTAATGCATCTTTGCTGAACAAAAGTATAAATTTCTTTAAAAAATTGCTGAAGCTTTTGAAAGGTAGAATAGTTTATATATTCTCAAAGACAGGACTATAATCTTATACAGTATGTAGTATTACAAACTAACTATAATCTTCAGAAAATTCTGCTATTATAATGATTTAGGTGAATACTCACCATTTCTATAAGACCATCTCTCAAAACTTTGGAATAATTCTCATGAATGTATCTTTCCTCCCATTCCTGTTCCAGAGAAAAAAATGAAAGAACAATAAGGCAAAAACAACGAGTAAACTAACAATAAAGCATTAATGCCTTGTATAATATTCAATTAAATGTTGCTGTGATTTTTATCTTACCACAGGGTTTTCAAAGATCTGCCAGAGATCATTGTGCAAGTGGTTTGTCTGGTAATTTTCAGTCGATAAAACTCGACCGAAAGTGTGCATATTTGTTACGAACATGAAGACACCCTAGGATTGGAAAAAAAAAAAGAAGATACATTTCATATATATATGTATATGTATATATATGTGTATATGTATATGTGTGTGTGTATATATGTGTGTGTGTGTATATGTGTATGTGTGTATATATGTGTGTGTGTGTATATATGTGTGTGTGTGTATATATGTGTGTGTGTAAGGAAAAACCATGCATTAAGAGCCGGGGGTGAAAACTTTTGAACAGAATGGAGATGTGTACATTTTTCTTATTTTGCCTAAATATCATCTTTTTTTCTTTTAGTACTGCCCTTCAGAGGCTACAGAAGATTAGTTACATGTTTCTCAGAAGACAAAATAAGTCAAATTTACCCTGATCTTCAAATTCAAAAGGTTTTCACTCGCGGCTCTTAATGCATGGTTTTTCCTTCTTGAGCATCAGTGAGCATATGAACCTTCATACCCCTTGCAGAATATGCAAATATGTTAATAATTTTAACAAAATAAGAGAGCTCATGAAAATTGCATGTTATTTTTTATTTAGTACTGTCCTGAATAAGCTATTTCACATAACAGATGTTTATATACACCACAAGAAAATTTATAAAAATGACCCCGTTCAAAAGTTTACAAATCTTAATACTGTGTGTCGTTTCCTGGATGATCCATGACTGTTTTTATGTTTTGTGATAGTTGTTCATGAGTCCTGCGTTGGTTCTGAACAGTTCAACTGCCTGCTGTTCTTCAGAAAAATCCCCCAGCTCCTGCACATTTGTCCTCAGTGTGAAAAGATGGATCTCAAAATCATACAGTCACTGCTGGAAAAGGTTCAAATATGCAGAAGATGCTGGAAAACCAAAGAATGTGCAGGAGCTGGGGGATTTTTTTGGGGGGGAACTGCTCAGGACCAAGGCAGGACTCAAGAACAACTATCACAAAACCGACGACATTGACTGTGAATACAGTTGGTTTGAATGTATTTTATTTCTTCTGGTGATTTGAGTGTAATGTCTGACCTTGTTTCGAACTTTGGAGCAGAAGGCCATATCCGGATCAAGCGTTGCAGATTCAAACAGGTCAGGATCTTTGAGATCAGTCCTCAATGTATCGGCTTTTATCAGGAATATGTGAGAGACGTATGGCACATTCCACAAACCCCTGTGGAGGCACCGGAGAACAGTCACATGTTTGCCATTTGCCCCAGTTTGATGCATTTCAAAGACTGCTTCATATTTTTAGAGCAGTGAAATACACTCAACATACCAGACCTCCTTCCAACAACAATATCTCTGTGGATTCTCAGTGATTTCACAGAACAAATGAAACGAACTAAACACCAACTTACATGCGGCGTCCTTTAACTATGTCCATGTAATCCTCTGACCTGGCGTAGTACCCGTCGGCACTGAGCGCACCCCAGAAGTTTGTCCACAGACGCCCGGGTTTGGTCATCATTGGTGCAATGAAAGGCCTGTGAGGTTCATAAAAACAATGATTAGAATCAAAGAAAAAAGGCTTTGAAGGCATCAATATCAGGCATCCTCCACAGGTTTGCATGGCAAGTACATTATTGTACGTGCAATATTTGTGCATGCTTACAAACAGATGCTATCCATACAGGTTCATTATTTCAAAACCTGAAATATATCTTTAAAGCCATTACTATATTTCAATAGGGGACATGAACTCAACAAAGAAAACATATTTGCCTTCATTTGTCAAGTACTTTCATTTCTTCCCAAGTCTTACTACTTCACTTACTTATTGAGCTCAATTAAGATTCTAAGCATGTCTTCATTCTTTAAAACCACGTCCACATCTATGCTGAAGAAGTATTCACAATCAATGTCGTCTCGACACATATCGCTGCAACGAAAAAGAAAAAAAGAAATCAATGGAATATTCAAAGCATAGAGGAGCCATTCAAGTTTTTTCTTCTTCCGTTTTTAAAAAAATCTCTGTCCACATGAAAACGCAAATGCATGCTATGAAGCACTGTCAAGAGCATGCCAAACCAACAGGTGGCGATATAATCTCAACCGTAAAGCCATGTTGGCCAATTAGAAGCCTGAAAAAGTCTCCAGTAGGCGGAGATAACAGCGCAGGCACCGACGTCACAAGCCAAAAACTCCGGTTTCGCTGTCTACACGATAACACTGCAACCGGAGTTTTTGAAAATCTTCACCCTGGCAGGCGTTTTCAAAAATGTCCAGTTTCAGTGACCTGGTGCTGCGTTTGCGTGTGGACGAACGGCCAAACTGCGTAGAAAAAGCTGCGGTTTTAAAAATAACTGCGTTCGTGTGGACAGGGCCTATGTTCACCAGTTATGGACGTTGAAGTATTAAAAAATAACTATTGTATTTAAAAAGGCCACTCACAAGCCAATATTACGTGAGGTCACAGGATCTATATCCTCCTCTGGTCCAATCAGCTTCACACCCTGGTATTCAGACTCGTGATACTCCAGAAATGTGCGTATGTGTGGTTCGTGATGTAATTCCTGCAAAAGACATGAATCAAAAGGATTGTCCTTCACGGTATATACTGAACATAAAAAAAAAAACATCCATGAAGAATTACAGTAATGAACATCAATGTAGGCGATTCATTAATATATACAAGGTCCATGTGAATCTAATCTGATCCGCCTTTAATGAAGACCCAACTTATGAAAAGACACTCAACAGGACAGGCGTATCAGTTCCCTAATACTGATCTTAGATAGATAGATGTCTATATAATAATAAATAAGGACTGTCACCATTTTAAGAACTTAATTGGTAACACTTTACAATAAGGTCCCATTTATTAAAGAGGTCATATGATGCGTTTGCATGTTTTCCTTTTACTTTAGTGTGTTTTGTAGCTGTTTGTGCATGTATAAGATCGGCAAAGTTACAGAGCTCAAAGTCTCCCACAAAAGGAATTTTTCTGTCTAAAAGAGAAGGCTGATCCAGATCGGCCGAAAACGCCTCACATATCTAAGTCACTATGTGGACATATTTGCATAATACCACCCAAATGGATACGCAAAGCAAGAAGGCGTGGTTTCAGGTATCACAGTACTGTTGTTGCCGCCATGCCGTGGAGACGCTTTGTGTTTCTATGCGGAAGCAAAAGCACTTTTTTGGCCTTTCCGAAAGTGGACGCAATTAGGAGTCAGTGGTTAACATTTATTTACAACACTGTTCCAGAACAGTACAACCCAAATGTTCGAGTGTGAGCAGCAAAGTTTCCTGAACCTGGGAGAGCACAAGGCCGGCTGTGCAGAAAGGCTGTTTCTAAAATATGGGGCAATTCCAACTTTGCTCGGACAATCTGGCGCTTCTGAATCAGAGCCCGTAAGTAAGTTTTATAATTTGCTATTGACTGTTCAAATGCTGAGTTTGGTGAAGTGTAGAGTAATGCTTACTGTTTGTCGTTCTTACGATCACAAATGCAGACAGAGATGGATTTATGTTTACAAACGTAGTATCCTCTGTTCTCTGAATATAACTGGCGGCGAAAAGACGACAAACATGATTCACTACATGTTCTGCGTCACACTGGACGCTCGAGTAGAGCCTGTTGTGATATAGTAAAACTGACGGCATTATTAACTGTTCTTATCATTGCTTTGGAAGCTAAAGCTCATGATTATGGTAAGGGGCATTACATTTCCAACACACGCTTGAGATGTTCGGCCAATGACAACGCACTGGGTCAGCTGGCCAATCAGAGCACACTGCGCTTTTGGAAGGAGGGGCTTTGTAGAAATCGACACATTTTTTTCAACAAATCCTAGACGGCCACCGGGACAAGACCACAGGAACCAGTTGAGTCCTCTGCACAATCTGACTTTGCTGCAGCCTGGAATTGAACTGCTGGTTTCGTCTGGTCAGAGGAGAGCTGGCCCCCGACTGAGCCTGGTTTTTCCCAACGTTTTTTCTTCCTTCTGTCACCGATGGAGTTTTGGTTCCTTGCCGCTGTCGCCTCTGGCTTGCTTAGTTGGGGACACTTAATTTCCAGCGATATCGTCGACTTGATTGCACAGATACTATTTAAACTGAACTGAGCTGGATGATGACATCACTGAATTCAATGATGAACTGCCTTTAACTGAACATTGAGTGTTTACTATTGTCATTTTGTATTATTGACACTGTTTTCCTATTTAATGCTGCAAAGTTGCTTTGACACAATCTGTATTGTTAAAAGCGCTATATAAATAAAGGTGACTTGACTTGACATTTTAGAACGACTGTGCATAGAGGATCTGCAATAATGAACAGTACGTGAAAAATAATGCATTTTTTGAACATTAAAGCTTGCTAACATATTCTATTACACCCAATACACAAAATCATGAGTTTTGAAAATAGCATCATATGACCCCTTTAACATTTGCAAATGCATTAGCTAACGTGAACTAACATTTATTTTTGTTAATGTTAGTTAGTAAAAATATAATTGTTCATTGTTTATTCATGTTAAAAATGTATAAGTAAAAATTTAACTTACCATAGATGCTGTTCAAGTATTGTTCATTGTAAATTCGTGTTAACTGATGTAGTTAACAAATGTTAACAATGAAACCTTATTGCAAAGTATTACCACTTAACTGTTAAAAATGCACAGAATTATAAATCTGAACATAATGGTTTACCTGATTATAGATGAATAATCGGAGGCGGTTTTTGGGGTATTTGAGGTTAAGCAAGCGCTCAAAGAACACAGTGACGAAGGGTGTGGGCTGCTGGATGAAGATCCCAATGACCACCACAGGATATTCACTCTCCTGCAGACAAAAAACAGCCAAACCATTCATAAACCAAGCAATTATTTAGCTGAAGCTTCATTTCAATTGAAATGTATGTTTAGCTGCCTAAGGAAGTGTCTATGAATGCTTATGGTGCAAACAGTGAAAATGTGCAGTAATTAGACTTTTATTGGTGTAAATTAATGTAGTCACGTTCATAAAGTTCTATATTATTTTGTGTATTATAAAAAAAAAATGATTTTAATAATTAAAAAATGTGTATTGGTTTAATGCAATGTATTGTATGTGAACAGTGAACACTGAATTGAATTTCAGCTTTTTATTTCAATTTTAGATTTGTTTATTTATTTATTTAATATGTCTGAATCAGCCTGACTAAAGTAGGTCATTTTTAAGGGTCACATCAGGTATAAACAGCTCCTTCGGGTAATAACTACACACTGTCAATCTTTACATTGTTATCATGAATATTTAATAATCAAGATGTATGGAGCCCTGCACATGCCATGCAGAGAAAGAAATAGGTATTGAGGCCATAAATTAAAAATTTGTTCCCACAACTTAATAATTTGAGGCCACATTTTTTCTGTTTGGTTTGGTTACTAATTAATTAGTCATGGGAACTAATTCTTAATTTGTGGCCACAATATCTTGCTTTTTCCCCCTTCATGCTCCGTAAAAGTGGATTTGACTAAAGTTATTTAATAAAACAATCTATACTATAAATCTAAACACAACAGTTCCTTTATAAATGGTTTTCATGATTAATTTTAATTTAAAAAAATTACTGATGGTAAAAATAGTAAACGTAAGGCCCACCTGGAGTCCAGAAAGAGGTCGCAGACCCTCGTTACATAATGTGCAGCCGGTCTCAAACATCCACAGATGTGGGATATAGTTCCCTAGGTAGTTTATCTGAAGCTGAAAGAAACAGCATTTATTTTTTATTATTATTATTAAACTGAACAAGACAGAACGCTATAGAAAAGATCTTACTTTTACATTACAGTTATTTGGATCATAACACTAAAATAGTTTTACTTTGGTGGGTCCGTTGCCATGGATAATAACGGGTAGAGTGTTGTAAAGCACATTTCTGGCTCGCACGCGTCCATCTTCAAACTTCAGCACGACCTCATCTGTTCATGCAATTAAAAAAAATAATAAATTATCATTAATATTCTGATTAAAATTTGACAATCATTCACTTGCAGCTGAATTCTGTTTGAATCGTTGTGTAGTTATATGATCAGTTAAATGTCCATAAATATCCACTGGCCCATTCATAAAGGATTTCCTCCATAAATGTTTAAATGAATCTCCCTTGGGCATCTGTAATGGATACCTCTGATCCAGAAAGAGAAAGGAAGCTTTTTAAACCACCTAAAGTCGCTCTCCTCCCACAATCTGGCAGTGAGTCAAAACTACAGCTGCCAGGCGAGCAGAACGCAGCTTTAAACTCAAATAAAAGACTTCAGTCCACGTGAAACCAATCAGCATTTGAGACCCTCAGCAAAGCATTGCATTAGCGATTCCTCATTAAACTGAAAGGTTACAGAAAGAGGAAACATCCCAGCAGGTATCAGAGAGCGAGAACTGTACTGACGCTGCACCATTAAAAGGGATGTTTTTCTTCAGAGAGCTGATGCTAGGGAGAAATTTGCAGAAGCCTCCTTAAAGTTTAATCTCCAACAGCTGTATTTCTAAAGCGGGCTGTAAGAACACAAAACGATACACTTACCAAGAGCTCCGTGAAGATTCTGGAACAGTCTGCACTTGTTGTCCAGAGTTATATTTATAGACTTCTAAAGAGGAAATGACAGGGAAGAAAATGTCAAAACGCAGTGTAAACACATTTAATGTGTCATTACTGAAAACTGTGAACTTGAATGTGCATTCTGAGAACAGGGCAACATATCTTAAAACAGAGCAATAAAGTTTTAGGAAACCACGCTATGCCCAACAAACTATAGCCAAACACTCACTCGTTTCTCCGGGTTGATATATAGCTTGGTGAAAAAGAGTTGGTCACTGTCACTATCTGCTCCTGACCAGTCCGAAAGCATCTGTTTAAGATTGGGTGCATAGCCAATGAAGCCTAGAAAAAAAGAAAACATCCAGCGTAACAATGGAAAAAGCCTATAAATAAACAGACGCATATTATTATTATTATCTGGTTTAGGTGTGTACTTGGATGATTTAAACTTTGAATTATTAGTCATGAAAAGAAGGAAGAGAGTGGATTTTCAGAGAGGCCACAGATGGCAATAATGACAGTAAAGTATTCTCTGATTATATGCAAGTATGAGAAAAATGAGTGATTGTGAGAAAGGAAATTAAAAAAGGAAGTCGTCTTAGTAAAGCAGTTCCTAGTAAATGTAGCCTAACTCTCTACAAAGACAAGAATATGAGCTCTTCGCAATTACATTCAACCGCTGAATTATAAGGTTAAAAGTGATTATTTCAGTTGGTGGTATGCTTGGTTATAGCTACTGTATAATGAATTACAAGATATTATTACATGCATTGGTTTGCTTCCATTCTATTCTATGCCCCATTGCCTCCAAAACTGAAGCATTCATCCACTGTTAAAATAATAATTTTATAATTGCTGAATTTAGGGCTTTAAAATAAACAAAAACCCAAGTATAACACCTACTGTAATCGACAAAATAAAGTATAATTGTATATACAACACAGTTCTAATTGTAATGAATTCTTTTGTTTTGTTTTGAAGACATTTTATTGAATGAGAATGGTAAAATTTTTATGATAATA
>NW_015649578.1:232941-238549 GCF_001515625.1 Sinocyclocheilus rhinocerous | reverse complement strand
GGGTGCTGTGTGTACATTAATGAGGAAAAAAAATTAACTTAAATGATTTTAGCAAATGGCTGCAATATAACAAAGAGTGAAAAATTTAAGTGGGTCTGAATACTTTCCGTACCCACTGTATATATATATATATATATTTACAATATAACTAACGAAGTTGCATATACAAAATATAGTATTTTGTAATATGTATAGTAAAAATAGTATTGTTCAATTATGATTGTATGTATATATATATATATATACACACACACAATTAAGGTTACACTTTCATAAATGTAATAAAAAAAGCAAAAATACACCTGATACACATTTGTATTCATCATTTTATAGAATTAAAAAACATTGCTGTATTTATGACTTTCCGACTAGTAAACAAACTTCCCAGGAGGACTTGAACGCACCAATAACTCCAACATGTCATTGTGAAATGTATGTGTAAATGATTCATAACATTCATTTTGAATCCAAAACTATACAAAATTGAGCTAATAGAGCTTATCGTACATCTAAAGCTAATAATAGAACAAGAGAGAAAGACATGCCTCCTGCTCCAAGGAACCTCTTCCCTTCTCTGACATGAGGATGTAATCGACAAAATAAAGTATAATTGTATATACAACACAGTTCTAATTGTAATGAATTCTTTTGTTTTGTTTTGAAGACATTTTATTGAAGTATTACAGTAATGAGAATGGTTTAATTTTCATGAAAATAACGTATTGGATCTTAGTGGTCCTAAAAAGAGCCTCTTTGTATTTAAATTTTAAAAAAAAAATGTTATTACTCTTTTGATTTTGTGGTGAAATATATGGTGCATTCGAGTCATGTCGGAAAGATCGTACTTTAGGAGTTGAATGCACATTAACGCCACCACAATATCATAATCATGAATGGGAAACTCTTTTTTCTTTGAGCCCGAGTTTACCGAGTGACAGTAAATTTATTATATATATATATATATACAGTAGTGAACATTTGAAGTGGATCAAAAAAGTCCCAGGACAAGAACGCCTTTCGGTTTTAGGTTTAAGGACAACTTTGATGAAAGGTTTTGATCCACTTCAAATGTTGACTATGAAACTTCTTCAGCAGCTCTCTCGGACCAGAAGAAAGGATCACGTCATAGCTGTGGAAAGCCCAAGCATAAACAATCGTTACTGTCAATGATCAACACTGATCGCTGAGACAGTACAGACAAATCATTCCAGGCATAATTATGATGGACATAACTACCTATCCACTAAAAGAATGACTCTGTTCTCGTCCTGTATGTCCTCCAGAGCAGACTTCAGCAGGCGCACCTTCTGCCCTCCACCTGGAGGAGACATGTAATCTCCACCTCTCCATGTTTCACCCCTCCCGAGAACCTAAAAAACAGCAGAGGAATGTCAGGCATCAGTCTGTGGATTATAACCTGTGAACTGTGTTATATAGGGGGCATCTAACAAAAATGTCAAGGTCATATTTAACCCTGATATCAAGAGAAAAACACAAAGATGTAATTTTCATTAAGAACAAAAAGTGACAGGATAATGCTAATTAATAAAATACTACAAAATTACATGCAATATATTTATATACATCCGAATAAATTAAAGGTAAAGTAGTAATGATTTATGCATTACGATTTAAACAGTATATAATTATGTTTTTGTGCATTATAGCAAGGATGAGAATGATATTTTTGGCATGTTTAGCATACAGGACGATGATGCATCAACCAATGTGTTATTATAGGAAATAAATAGATTTTTCTAAGTGTCTTTAAAATACTAAATCTACTATTCTAATTAAAATTGTATTTTGACAATTTAGTCGAATAATTGAATAACCGATGACAGACGAAGCAGAATCCCAGTAAAAAAGATTCATCTGAAAGGTAAATTTATGCTATGACTTTTATACAGGCATAGGCTATTTACATATTTAATTACCCATATTTTAATTGAAGATTAGTCATAACAGCACCACTAATTTCACTCGATTAGCCTATAAGTTTCAATGAATGCGAAGAGATGTCTAAAATGTAATACTGAATAATAACCCCATTAATTACAATAAGTATTTCATTTAAAAATAATAACACTGCTACCAACATGCCACTTGGGTCCTTCTGTGCCAACTCTGGGGCCCATTTTACCTCAAGGGTCTAATTTTATCTTTTCACTTTTACTTTTTACCTAAAAAACACTATAGCTTTCACTGCACAAATCCAAAAAGCATTGATGTGTCCACAAATCATTCCCAAATAGACACAAAAACAAAAAATTCAATATAATATGATGCCATAGATTATTATTTTCTAGAGAAACAAAACTAGATTAACCTCAAAACTGTTTCGACTGACTTAAATCTCACAAATGACAAAATTCATCAGAAGTGTTTAGATGAGATTTTGTGCCTTCTATAGCTAGATCTGAATTATAACCTGATGACTTAATAGAAAACCCTAACGTTGCACTTTATTAACATACTTATTTCAAACCAGTGACTGTAGAATAACCGCCTCACCTTGATGGTGTAATTGAAGTGCTTTGCGGATCTCAAGAAGCGCCTGAAGCCATCAGTCTCCTGCGTGGCTACAGTCAGCACGAGAAGATCTCCTGAAAACACACAACAGCATGAACACACAGAAACGTGCAGCTCCTCTGTCTACCTGCTGGAAGAGCACATCCTAATGGGAATCCCACATCCACTGCTCTCTTGTGAGGATCAGACAGGAACTCCAGGCTGGTTTTGTTTGTGTCTGTTTTTTTGACTCTCAAAGCCGTGATTCCCATTCACTTCCATTATAGGACTGACAGACTGCAACGGTTTGAGTTAAAAATCTCCGTTTGTGTTCCACTGAAGAAACAAAGATGCCTTGGGGGTAAGCAGATAAACATCACATTTTCATTTTTGGGTGAACTATCCCTTTAACATACTCGTATACATTATTCGACCTGGCGCAAGAAAGCTAATTCTGCTGCTAAAGTGGTATCTCTTTAGCCGACACTAAGGCGTTTTCTATCATGTGTAATGCACTGTGCTTTATTTATTTTTCTTGCAGCGCAGTCTAGGTAACCTTGAACATATCTGGCTCCGAGAAAACGAGCGTAGCTACAATGTAACAAAGTCTTTTGTTGCAACTCACATTTCGCAATTTTTATATATATATATTTTTTTGTTGCTCTTATTTACAGTTTGAGAAATGTGAGAACTTTTTGCATTGTTTTAGTGTAATTTGCTGTGATTTATCATCATAAACCGAGCTGATCTGCACTGATATCTGTGTGAAGAAGGGGTCCACGTCAGCGGTGAGTCTGGAGAACTTTATCTATGCAAACAGTCCTGTTCACACTGTGATCAGCTGAAATCATTGCCTTACCCTCGGGGATCGAGCCCTGCTGATTACAGTCAAGCGGAGAAAAGGACGCAAACAAACAAGCGAGAATGACCAGAACTCCTCTCATCTTCGGACCCGTTATTCTTCAGTCCTCCACAGTAACGGCGACTGATGAAATAAGGCCTTTCCTCGAGAGAAAGTTAGTTCTGCATTCCCGAGCAAACACAGCCTGCCCACTTCTGCCTTTCTCCACCCCTCGGTTTCAGCAGAAGATCCCGGCCGCACGGGAATATAGAAGAGGAGCAGTTGTTATTAACTGGAGTTCAAAGTGTCACAACTATCCTTGTCTCAATAAATGTATAAAATTATATGGAGAAAAAAAAGCTTGAATAAAACCACTTTTTTTTACTCTAATTAATATCTCTGATGGTATGTTAAAGTTTTGTCTTCAAAAAAAAAAAAAATGTTGTTATCCCGTGTAGGGTAAACTGTCACAATGGAATCTGAAATTAGATAGGCTTTTTAGCAAAAGTAAATTAAAACACAATATTTGAATATAGGCTAGTAACGAAATCTAATATATACATTTTTGAACCTTTTAATTATAAACATTTATAACCTTCCAGATGAAATCGTTATATAGTTAACTCTTGTCTGTACAGGGGGCTACAAATTAAATATGAATTTATTGCCGAAATGTACAGTAATACTAAATAGGAAAACAAATTAAGTCAGACTGATTAATAATAATAATGAAATATAAATTATATATACATTTATATTCATGCATTTAATTGACACTTTTATCCAAAGTGACTTACAAAAGAAGAACAAAAGTGATCCGTCACAGAGCCAACAATACGGTTTATTAGGCAACTAGAGAAAGCGATCTATTTTTTTTTTCAGAAATCATTTGAATGTATTAAGTGCATTTATCAAATGTAAAAAAAAAAATAAAAAAATGAATATGTATTTATTTATTTATTTGTTTATTTATTTATTTATTTAATGCATATAACAAATATGTTGGTTACCCAATATAATTAAATACCAACACATTTATTTCTTTATTTATTTATCTATTTATTTTAAATATATATAATAAATATATTTTTTTTCCATTATATTTAAAACTGTCGTCTTTAAAACAAAATATCTCATCTATTAGTTCAATAGACTAAAAACAGCAAAGGCCGCAGTCATCACTAGGTGCCGTAAAGCCGTTTCGACGTTGCCAGGTCAGTCTTATATACTGGTCCAGGATCAGTTTTGTCTTCCACTACTGCTGCGTTGCAGTGACGTTAAACACGCTGCTACGGGCTGATCCTAGAACAGCGATTTCAAGCGCTTTAGTCCACAGCTCGAACTACGACAGGTCTTCGACACTTCCGGTATTTTTACGGCAGCCTGCTGGTTTCCTTCCTTCGACAAGCAGAGGTGTCAGCTGGCTGAGAGGTGACATGTACACACAGCAAATAAAACAGACAAGCGACCGTCGAAATAAACTCTAGCAGGAACACGCGGTTACGCGACAAAGTAAATGCGGAAGAGTGAACGCGCCATGTGGGTGAGCAGAAATGTGTTGGCTAGCCTGATAACAGCAACTACAGCACTGCAATAAACGCAAACTCTTTGCAGCTACAAGTTGCTGGTTTAACAGATGTTTGGAGTTGTTTTGCACTTATTTGAACGGAAACTCGACACTCAAGTGTTTGCTTTTTCAATGAGGAAGCAGGGGTTTCCAGCACTCTGTGACTGAAGAAATTACTTTGGCCTTTTTGCGCGTTGCTCTTCAAGTCAAGCTTGATAAGTTAATACTACTATGCCTGTCAGAGCTGTTTGCCACTCCCAGCTTGTACTGCTGTCAGGAAGTCACTGATGCCCGCTGCAGTGATCGCCCTCGACTGAGGAAAACAGCAGTAGTTTATGTTTAATCCGCCAAAGAGCATTTGGAGCAGAAGACAGATCATGTGGCTTCAGCAGAGGTTAAAGGGGCTGCCTGGTTTGCTCTCCAGCAGCTGGGTCCGCCGTGTCTTGGTTGGATTACTGCTCTTCCTCATTTTCTACTGGTACTTGAGCTCAGATGGGCTCCTGAGGTTTCTCAGCATGTCCAGGGAGTCTGGAGGAGCTGCGGGGGTTTGTTTGCAGACTGATCTTCACAGGTGGGTGTCGTTGGTGGACCAAGGGGAGGGAGTGGTTCTCACCCCCCAGACCAAAGAAACCGTCCCGTTTGTGGTCGGTAATGGACGCTTTCTGGTGGATGTGGACTCAAACTCTGGG